>NC_056726.1:826913125-827171490 GCF_019279795.1 Protopterus annectens
AAAAAAATTAAAAATTAAAATTTTTTTTGTAATTATTAAAATAAATGTTTAAGCTTCTTGTGGATCCGGCTATGAGGACTCTGTCAGGGACAGCCAAAGGACCAGTAGTAGTGCAGGGGCCATACAATGGCCAAGTCTATCCTAGAACATCAAGTTGACCAAGATCTCACCCAGGAATTAAGGAGAGGTGGACTGAAACTAAAAGATGAAATGCCAATAATGGCAGCCCAGGACAGTGAACTAAGTACACAATAGTTTGAACATGTGGAAGAAAAAAATTAGGAATCTGTAAAAACTGAGAAAAGCTGCACATCTTATTGCTAGGTGTATTATAATCATGGCTGAGAGTTTATACACTGAAAGACACAATAATGTGGCAAGACTGTTGCATTGGGGATTGTGCAAAGACTACAGTATAGAAGTAATTGATAAACACTGGAAACATGAACCACAAAGGATTATAGAGAAAGATAAAGTTTGTATCACATGGGATCACCCCCATTGCCAACAGTTCAGAAAACAGGTGCAACAAAATTAGGAGTTATGTACTTACCATAACTTGGTATATGTGTTGTCCATTTTCATTCTTACTCAAGGTTATGGATCTGATCCTCAGATCCAACTCTACTGCATTTTCCGGAGTTTAGATCCTCATCTTCAGCTCCTCCCACTTCCCATAATGCACCACACTATTTCTAACTCCTCAGATCGAGTTTGCTGCCTATGCCTACCAATATATAGAGACAGGACAGATAAGAAGAATTATGACTGAAACCTTGGAACACAAAAAAGTTCCCAAAATATCCAATATTCTTCTAGAAAATATAAGGCTGGGGGACAGCTGGGAGGGAAGGTGAGGAAGAATGAAAATGGACAACACATATACCAAGTTATGGTAAGTACATAACTCCTAAATATGATGTTGCCCTCTTCATTCTTCCCTACTGATGGGTAGATTCCCCATCTACATATCCTTCTTTGATGGCCTCTCAAGAGTTGCCAGAGCACTGTCAAACCAAAAGAAGCTCTACTTCTGGGGACAATGCCCAGTAGAACTGCCTTACAATGGTCTGATTTTGAGTGAGTGACTGTAAAAGAGATACTATCAAAAAGACTGTGTACATAAGGTGTAAGAGGATGCCATGGATTTTGAGACATCAGATGCCATAGCACTGTTGTTCTGAAAGGAGGATTGCTTCCAGAGATAATGCTCAAATAGCAAAGCTTCACAAAGGTATAAGCGTTTGTGGAAGAAATCTTAGGACAGATGTTGCCAAAGGAAGCTCAAGAAGCATGAGTCTAATGAACTAGATGTATCTTTGACAGGAAGTGCTCTGGAATAAATGCAACCTCAAGTAATCGGGAGGAAGTCAGTACACAACGGAAAAGGTCACAGAAGAGATACCTGACAATATGTGTAGGTAAGAGACTGCCTCTGTGGCCAATAAGGTATTAGGAAAGGACTGGTCCAGAGAGACACTAGAACATGAGAGAGAATCTAGGTAGGCTGGTATACAAGATTTCAGTTGAAAAAGGCCTTTTATTTTTTTTTTTGAATAATTATGTCAAAATTGTTCACTGTTCCAAGGGTCTTTCATGGTTAGATAGGAGACACGCTGGATCAATATACTATCATTGGCCATGTCTTTAAGTAAAGCATATGGAAATTAAATTATTTGATTTCTGACTGACAGGATAGGGAATCTGAATTGAACTAAATAATTCCTGGATGCTATTTACAAGGGAACCAATGTGGTGGGGTTGAAAAAATTAATGCCAAGCATGTTAAAGGAGTTTTTAGCCTGAAGGCTTGTGGAGAAACTTCTAGATCAATGGTAGATGGTGACAGGCATGAAAAAGATCAGACCAGGCGGCTATATGAATCAATGGTCTCACTGTGGGTAGGATGGAATAGAAATTTCTACAAAATTAAATTATTTGTAGTGTTAAAACTGCTGTCATCTCTGGAGAGACAAGGCCTTTAGTTTCCCTGGGGGGAACATAAGGATTGAACATTTTCTACTTCGAATGTGCCCTACCCAGTAGGGAGCATCGGAAAGAAAAACTGTGGTTGAAGGGAGAAAAAGGGACTACCGTTTGTCCAACCTTATGCCTTGAGAAGTCTGAACAAGTATAATGTCTGCAAAAAATTGATGAATGTTGATGGGAAACATAAAGGCTGATAAGGAAAGGCCAAATTGTCATCAGATTTTAAGAAATGGAACTCATGACAAGAAGTAGGTAGAAGAGCTATAAAATCAAGGGAAAATCTTATGCCTAACTCTTATATGTGAGGATGCAACTGAGTAGTAGTTGCCAAAAGGGTTCCTACGAAAAACTCTTGATTCTGTGCAGGAACTGACAAATATAACTGTATTGTGAAACCAAGCTTCCTTCAGGAATTCACCCAGTAGGGGGAACTAGACAGAAGTATCTGTTGTGTTTGTAGTTATGGGGGAAAGCAAAGGATGCAACTAGGGTGACCCCAACAACTAAAAATCAGGTTCACAATTGAATGAATGAGGGACCACTCATGAAGAATCAGACTAGACCTACTGAGTCTGTCTGCCCGAGAATTCAATTTCCACAGTGCGTTACAATTACAAAAAATGGTTTGGAGAAATTCACCCATTTCCCAAACCTTCATGGCCGTTCTGCACAAGGGATAAGTTCTGGTTAATGGCATGTTAGTGTATATTGCAATGGACCCCAGAGGGAGGACATCCTAAAAGGACTTGTAACTCAAGAAAGACTGCTCTCAACTGTAGGGTGTTGCTATGCAACCTATTCTTCAGGGAGGACTACATGCTTTGGGCCATCTTTTACTTAAACTACTCTCCCACTCTGGATGGGAGGCATCTGTGGTCACTGTGGCTTTGGGGGGCAAGGGGTAGAAGATCAAACTGCTTAGAAATGGGATGCTTGACTGGATCCACTCAAAAAAATTATGTTTGTAAATAGATTTTATCAAAGCAGATACGGACCGAAAAGGAACAGCAGCACAAGCTTGCAGAATTAATCTTGCTGGAGTGAAACTGAAGTGACCTCGAGTCCCACTCTTGATTTTTAACTGACATAATGTTATGAATAATCAAAGATGCTACCTGGTTTATGGTATTCAATTGAGAACTTCCGAATCCCAAATCATGTACAGGGGATATATTCGATCTTGTCAGGTTTATAGTAATGCCCAAGGACATGGAGATTTGAAACAGGCAATCCCCAGCATGGAATACCTGGTTGGAACAGTAAGGGACAGGTTCATAAAACAGAAAAACATCGGAAATGCTTTGAGCTACGGGTAAGCAACCACTACTGCTATGTATATGGAAAATTATCCTGGGAACTGTGGGAGTCTGAAGGACAGGGCTTTGAACTGGTATTGATGGACTCCCAGCTGGAAGCGCAGATGTCTTGAAGCACCTGTTTAATTTGATGCAACAGTATTTGTCCAGAAAAGGTACAGAGCACATCCCATCATCCTTGCACAGAACAGCTGGATGGACTGAACCATGACCATCCGGAACTTTGAATTCTCTACCAGTCAATAGTTTAGATCCAAAAGGGGGAAAAGGAGAAGGTAATAACCACTGGATATTATGCTTAGTAGCCAGGCATTGTCTGGTAAGCTGGTCCTGGAGACTAGGTGCCATGAAAAACAGCCCCGCCTGCTTCCATAGATGGGGAGTCAGCACTGCAGAGGCACAGATGGGGACCATCAGAAAAGTTCTCTAAAGTTCTGGTTTTGCAGAGCACCTCTGCTTCTGAGGTCCAAGCTCTGACATCTAACATCCAGGAATGCTTGTGTCTTGAAAAGGTCAAGCAGATACAGCAGGTGCATTCACAGAGTCACCAGTGTGTGGGAATAGGCAAGAATACCATGTGGGTCTGACTTTGAGAAGCCATCACACCACTTCACCTCCTGAGAGGCCCTGTTTGTCAAGTAGGAAAGGATGCTAAGAAAGACCCAATGACTATGTTGCAGCCGAGTATGTATATATACTGTCGCCATGGATCTAGTGGAATGGGCCTGTAATAGCCATTTAGTACAACTTTGGGCCAATTTTAGTCCAGCAAATGAAACAATTAATTGGACAGAATGGCCAGGAGGGCAAAAACTAGTCCCTTGATCCCATCTGTAGGGAGAGAATGTTTCCATACATAGAAACGGTATCCTGGGCTAGCAAAAAAAAAAGCATACTGGTTGAGCACCTGTACAAGTCCTGACAGGGAGGAACTGACAAGACCTCCAGTCCAGAAGAAAAACAACAAACAGTGAGGCCATCAGACCAGAGGAGTGCTATGGATCCAAGTAAGCTGCAGTGACTCGACATCTCAAAACCAAAGTGGGGGACTGGGTTTGAGAAATGCCCAACACTTAGAATCTGAAGAAGTCTTGTTAAAAAAAACTGCAGTGTAAAAATGGCTCGAATTCGGAGGGGGTTGGTATCCGAGAAGTGCCAGAGTCTTGCATGTCGGATCCTAGGCTTAGGATCAAAGGGAGAGATAACTAGTTAAAAGAGATCAGGTCAAAGCAGAAGTCAGGATCCAAAGGTTTTACTCTCTCTTCCCTCTCTCTCTCTTTTTTTTTTTTTTTTAAGAACATAGGATCAGAAGGGAACAAAAATCTGCAACAGAGACCACATTAAATATAGTTCCCACAACTTACAAGGTTGGGGCCTTTGGATCCCCAGAACTCTTGGATCCGAAATGGCTCCCACTGCAAGCCAATTGTTATTTGTTGGATCCTAAGCCTAAGGTCCAAGGGGCTGTCGAACCCCAGGCCCAGGATCGGAGGAATGGGTTTGAGGGAGAAACTGTAGCCAATCAAATTCAAAAACCCTGGATCTGATTACACTTGACTAAGCTGAAGTGCTTAACGGATCACACCTGATCAAACCGAGGAGAACTTAAGATCTGGAGGAGGTCCAAGTTTGGGTCTTAGCTCTCTGATTTGAAGAGAGCTAAGACCCAAAGCCATGTAAACTTGATTCAGTTATTTGACTCTCTTCTCTGTTTGGAGGGGGTGAAGCCCCCTAAAGGAACTACTGACATCTGGCACTCAACCTCTTCAGAGAAATAAAATCTGAACAAGGCCACAAGTGAAGGAGTGACAGAAGCCCCCAAAAGGGACATCTCTCCTGAAGACAAAAAGTTAGTAAAATAACAGGTCGCACATTGGCATGAATATTCTGAAGGGTATGAAGTCTGAAACTGTGATGACTGTCATTAGATACAGATAGAAAGACATATATATATATATATATATATATATATATATATATATATATATATATATATATAATTATATATCTTTCTAAAATTTACACATACATTTTTTATATATATATATATATATATATATATATGTCAAAACATATTATTCTTATATTACTCCAACAGTTTATGCATACACTTTGCCGGAGTGACATTTACAGTTACAATTTCACAAAGTTGTCTGAGCTACTGTCATGAACAGTTCAGTTCATTACACCATTTCCCAAATCCCTTTAAAAACAGAATAAAAACTGTATAAAACTGAATCAAAATCCCCACAGCCTCAGCTTGACCATACAGCTACTTGCGCTTGTACTTGTATATACCCTAAACATAGGAATACTCACACATTTTACCATGGCTTCCACATAAACACATTATTTATCTTTTAACTGTAAGTTGTTCCCCCCTCTCAAGTGCAGAAATGCAATCTGCATATATTCAGTTAACTTATCACTCCAAAAACTATCTCCAAGAAAATTCACTGACTAGCCTTATGAAAAAAGACAGTTTTGTGACTTTATGCTCAGCAAATTCTAAAGTTAAAGCGGCTTTGAAGATAAATATTCAGTTTCAACACCATTTCTTTCCCAGTATTTTTCTCTTTTTTGAAACAAGTATTTAAAAACACGTGTTACTGTCCTTCTATAACTAAGCTGATGTTCCTCTATCATATTCACTGAAGAGGTTACAGACTAAACATCTTAAATGACGTCTTCCTTATCTTGTGTGCATCAGTTCCACTCAAACAAGCCTTACATAGCACACAAAGGCTCCAGAGAGTTAACACAGAAAGGCCCAAGAGAGTTAGGCAATCAGCCTCTGCTAATCTGATCTTACCAAACCATTTGGTAGAACTACGAATGCTAAGTTTTAATTTTACTACTGAATTTGTTGCACCTGACTTTGCTTTTACTTATTTAAGAAAATAACTGTTCTGTTATATTTAATTTAGGAAAAAATTGTGTTGCTTTTTATTCTGTTCCCTATTAAATTTAAGGGAAAAAAGTATTCTGCTTTTATTCTGTTGTTGCCCTTTTGTTGGCCATAGTATAGATCACACACAGACTGGTTGAATCCAGTTCTGTTTGAGGACTGAGCACTAAAAATCAGGACATCATCTTTTGGAGAACCCCCTGCACCCTTGTGGCAGGAGTGCTTCGTTGTATTAGATGCTTTGCTCTTGTTTGCGCACACTGCCACACAGAGTGGGTAACTCTTGGCAGTTAGAGACGCAAAAGAGACAATAGATGTATTTTCCCTTAGAAGTGGCTGCTATCTAGCACAGCAGTTCTTAAACAGCTTTCAGCTGTTTAGTGAACCACCCAGCAGCGATTTTACCTCTTACCTATCAACATCAGACATATAGATCCCCTTTTTTTACAGACCTCCTGCTGTACACCCCATAGGTAACTCCCCCTAAATAGCCCCCTACCAGATACCCCATAATTTTCTCCTCATCTGTGGAGATACCTGGTTCAAACTTTGCATTATGGACTGCCAGTTTCCCTCCATTTCTCCTGTTGGCTTGGTTGACATGGGATTTTTTGAGGCAGTGCATAAACTGCCTTATGGACACTGACAACCCTTTACTCCTAAATCATTCAAGTACAATTTGCGAGAGATGCTCTTACACTAAGAATCTGGAATCACTGCTCTCTCATGCCCAGAACAGCAACACTAAACAGGTTGCCAGCTCACACACCGTGACTGCTACTCATAATATGCACCCAACACATACATCGTCATATGCAGAGGTACTTTCCAGAAACCTACCTAAACATCAGAGACTTCCAAAACACAAACATGCTACACCTATCACTACACCCTAAGCACCCAATACACATAAAAACACTAGCACCAGTACCTCACCAAATAAGCCCTTAAGGCAATGCACATCTATTCCAAAACGTTTTAATTACAGGTGACTCTGAAGTGAGACATACAGAGGCCCCACTCACCAGGTTAAACAAAGAGAAGTCAGCTGTCTGTCTGGTGCAAGGATTCATCAGATCACACATGCACTCAGGTCTCTCAACAAGTACCATTATGACTCAGTCATAGTTCAGGTTGGTGTGAATGACTTATGACATACACCTCTGGACTATATGATGGGAGACATGATTGAGCTCTATGAATGTGTACCCCAGGCAGGTATATCCCTAGCTTTGAGCAGCACTTTACCCTCACCTAGGAGGACTTCAATAACTGGCTAAGTTTTTAGTGTCATTCTAAAAGGATCCAGTTCCTGTCAGCCTTGGATGACATGGTGGATAGACCACTGTGCTTTGCCAAAGATGGACTTCACTTGGTACCTCAAGGCTTTCAACTGCTGCCTAAAGTGCTTGCCTCCCCCACAATGCCTTTTTAGCCAAGGTCACAAAAACAAAATTTCCGAAGTGAAAGTATCAAACACAAATACACCAAGGGTCATGCTGTTAAATGCTAGGAGTTTAAATTCATGTCACTGCCAGTTACAGGTCCTCTTCTGTGAACCAAGTAGGCCATACAGCTCATTTGGATCTACTTGGGACAATTAAAGGGCAACCCAGCACCCTAGTCATGAATGATTTTGACTATCCCTCCATTAATTGACTTATATAAGCCCAAAGTCACTTGCATAAAAGTTCCTGGATTTTATTAAATCAAATGCCCTGGAACAAATAGTGCAGCACTATACAAGAGGCTCTAAAGTTCTAAATGGTCCTCACCAATATGAGTGACCGATGCAACACCTCAAGTGTAGGATCTGCACTGGTTAAATCTGACCATAAATCAGAAATAAATCCGTCATTTTTGAAGTAGCAATAGCACCAGAACTCCCCAAAGGAGAAGTCAGGCTAAAAAACTTCACCAAAGCTAACTATACCCTCCCTAATGGATGGCAAAATCAACTTCCAAGCTCCAGTTCCCAAGATGGCATTGACAGTTATACTAAGGTATACATTGACACCTTGTATAAACATCTACACAAATGTATAGACACAGTTGTGCCTGATGGGTCTATGTTCAGCTACCAAATTTCAAAAACCATGAACGGCTAAATACCCAATGGTAAACATCGAACAGGAAAATTAATGAACAACTTCAGCGAAAACAAATCCAATGAATGGCCATAGCTGGCCAACAACCAGGAAGAAATGTGACACATAAGGTAAGTAAAGGGAAATCTATTAAATTTGCCTTATTCCCCACTGTAACATGATCTTGGAGTTTGTATATACAGTTGGGGGTGTGTGGAGGGCACAGTCCCCCACAATGGAAGGTGGGGGGGGGCAAAGCCCCCAACCTCAGTTGGTTGTGTTCTTGATGTTTGCAGACTATGACCATTCAATGGATTTTCCTGTAAGTTCTTGTTCGCTATTTGCAATGTTCGATATTTATCATTCTGTATTTAGCCGTTCATGGTTTTTAAAATTCATCAGCTGAACAAAGACCCTTGCCTGATAGGATTAAAGCAAGCTCCTCAAGAAGTAAACAAACCATCCTAGTGGATGCCTAGCATTAATAAATTATACAATAAGCGAAAGAAGCTGCTGTCTAAAAATACAAAAGTAAGAACCTAGAACTGGAAGAGCACCCTCCTCGGTTTAAACAAGCAAATAAGACAACTCGTAAAATCCTTAATGAGAAACAATAAGAAAAATTTAGCAACCATAGCCAAGGATAACCATAAGGCTTTCTTCAGCTATGTCCACAGCCTGAAAGGTAAGACTCAAATGTGTGCTGATCTATTTGTGGATGGTATCGCACACACTGACCCTGTGAAAACTGCAAAACTACTAGCAGACAAGTTTGGCGAAAACTTCACCCCCTATCCCCCCAAGCATACCACAAACCATGTCTTTAACATCACCTCCTCCCTGCATCCCCAAAGAGCAAGTCATCAATGATCTCTCCAAGACTAAGAACACAGCCTCCAAGGGACCAGATGGCATTCCAGGCTTAATGTTCTTAAACAAGAACTAGCTACTCCACTAGGCACCCTATTCAACCACAGCCTGAGTACTGGCTTTGTCTCCACTGAATGGAAAACAGCATCTGTTATCCCCCTCCACAAGGGTGACTCAGCAACAGACCCAGGTAACTATAGACCCATAAGTGTAGCCAGCTTCAACTGTAAGGCAATGGAACAAATCATCATGGATCTCAAACAAAAATAAAGGCGACCTCCAAACTCTAGATCCGTCCCAGTTCGGTTTCATCAAGAATAGGTCATGCCTGCTAAACCTGATGGAATTCTTCAAGAATGTCAACACAGCCATAGACGAAGACAAAGCTGTGCACACAGCCTATCTTGACTTGGCCAAGGCCTTCAACACAATCCCATAATCAGGCATCACTGAAAAACTAACTCAGTTGAATATCAACTCATATGTTGTCAGGTGGGTTGCAAACTGGTTCACAGATTGACAACACTCAAAATATGAGACTTCACCTCTAGCAATAGACGTGTCATCACTGGGGTCTGACAAGGGTCAGTGCTGGGCTCCCTCTTGTTTGGCATATGCTTCTCAGACGTCTAGGCCAAAACGGATGGGCTGTGGCTAACCAAGTTTACAGATGACTGCAAATTAGATGCCATCACTAAATCCCCTAGCGATGTCAGTGTTCTTCAAAAGGGGCTTACACAGACCAATGTTTGGTGCCAAAGCTATGGTCTTAAACTAAATACTAAAAAATGCATCATCATTCCCTTCGATAAATACAATGTCCCTGTTGATTATAAAATAAACAATAATACCCTAAGTACCAATTCTGTAGTGAGAGACTTGGGAACACAAGTTGACTGTGACCTCAGCTTCAACCACCATGTGTCTACTGTGGTGAGGAAGGCATTCTATGTCACTCACCTGATTAGCAAAGGCAACACCTCAAGAGCAAGAGAGTTAAAATTCCCCTGTACTCGTCCCTCATCAGGCCTATTGAATATAATTGCTCCCTTTGGTATGTACAGTACCAGCCACCTCCAACAACTTGACTAGAGATTTCTAAGAAATTCAGGGTCGCCAATACATGTCTTATACGGACAGACTGAAGTCACTGTCACTGTGCTCAGTAGCATAAAGACTACTTAGAGGAAACTTATGCCAGGCTTACCAGGCTACCTCTGACCCAAATATTAAGAAAATGCTATATATCCTTAAGTCAAATGGGACTACAGTCACCCATTTCAGAGACCTGAATCTAGCCTGCAAAATAAATAGGACCTGCTGGATAGAAAGATGCATCTCTCAGAGGCTGCCACTCCTCTGGAATAGGCTTCCAATCCATGTCAAGCAGAGCACCTCCATGACCCTGTTTAAGTGCAACATGGATGACTGGATGGAACACTGTACATTTCTGCAAGGGATTGCCCTTGGTTCTCTCCTGGACATGGGCAGTCCTTGCTAGAAAAATCTTGGGCACAGACGATATCTCCTAGTATAACACTGGGATTTAATGGCTAGGTTTGTAAAGACCCTTGGGTCAACAGCCTAATAACATCCTATGAACCTGTTATGGCATTTATTTATGGAAAATTCCAACTAATCTTGCAATCATCACTTTGCTTTCATCATCTAAAATGCTTAACTTACAGAAAATAAAAAAATTCTGTAAATCTACATTCTTTTGTCAGTTCTTGTACTATACATTGTATAACCAAGAAAAATCTAGTATGAACTGTTATGCTTATACTAGCAACTATCCCAACCCCATTACCTACAGATCTCAACACTGTGTAACCTTATCCTTCTAATTCCAGGTTTTCTTTGTCATGCTGTAAAGCAAGTGATAAGCTACTGCATTTTTAATGTCTTCTTGTTAACAATGAAATCAGCTACCAATCAAAAAGTTATTTTCCATACACACTGCATTTCTGTGCTTATGCTTTTACCCTTTGCATTTAGAAACATTGTATTTTACAACATTAAAATATTTAACACAAAATACATAAAGTTATTACTTACATGTAGTTTTCCTCTCCATTTGATTCCTTCATGAGAAACATGACAAAATGAAATTCAAATGCTTTAGCTCGCTGCACATTTTAAAATAAACAGCAAGCAGTACGGTTAAAACTAAGAAGTCCCCTCACCATTTATCAAGGTCACTTTATTAGTCTTCTGTATGATCCTCACACTCTCACTATACCAGCTTCTCTTGGCTGGCACAAAACAAGACTCCTGTTTTTTCAGCTTTCTTACTAGTTTCAACAACTCACAGTGAGACTAATAGTTTCCATTTATTCCAATGTTCAAGAAGCTTGTTTACCTATCAGTCTTCATATTTGCCTCCTCGAAGTACCAGCATCTGGTTCAAATCCAAGCTTCCCCCAATTCTTCTGATCTTTTCCTGGGCTTCTCTCTGTCACTCAAGCATTTTCCTTTGAAACAGCAAAAACAGTTTCACTGACACAGTCACTTTTGGAACACTAATACTTGTGCAGGGTCCAGAAATAGAGTCCTCTTCATCTTGCTCACTGGAGTTCTTCTAACAAACTTTTTCCGTCTCCTCCAAAGCTAGATCTGCTTCCATGTACATTTTTGACCCACCCAGAAAAATATTCTGAAGACTTCTGGATACAGCAGTTTAAATCTAAATCTAAGATCACATCTCTTCTTCTTCTTCTTCTTTCAGTTACTCCTGTTAGGGGTCACCACAGCGGAGCATCTGTTTCCATTTCTTCCAGTCTTCTGCATCTTGCTTTGTCACACCAACCAACTGCATATGTCCACTCTCACCACATCCATAAACCTCATCTTACACCTTCCTCTTTTCCAGTTACCTGCAGCTCCATCCTTAGCGTCCTTTCCCATATATACCCAGCATCCTTCCTCAGCACATGTCCAAATCTTGCCTCTCTGGCTTTGTCTCCAAACCGTCCAACCTGAGCTGATCCTCTAATATACTAATTTCTAATCCTGTCCATCCTTCTCACACCCAATGCAAATGTTAACATCTTTAACTCTGCCACCTCCAACTCTGACTCCTGTCTTTTCATCAGTGCCACCGTCTCCAACCCATATAACTTAATACCATCTTGCAGACTGTCCATTTCACTCTTACTGGTACCAGTCTGTCATAAATCACTCCTGACACTCTTCTCCATCCACTCCACCCTGCCTGCACTCACTTCTTCACTTCTCTTCCACACTTACCATTACTCTGAACTGCTGATCCCAAGTATTTAAACTCATCCACCTTCACCAGCTTTACTCCCTGCATCCTCACCATAATGTCCTCCCTCTCATTCACACACACATATTCTGTCTTAGTCTTGCTGACCTTCATTCCTCTCCTCTCTAGAGCACATCTCCAGAGACTCCTCAACCTGTTCCCATGTACCACTCTTACAAACTTCTCTGTCTCTCCCGACTTCCTCATATAATACCACAACTCCTCTCTAGGCACTCAATCACAACTCTTAATGAATGGAATAAACATAACTCCTCTTTTGTCAAGTATAAAGCAAGTAGTCAATTTTTCACAAATATTCTGGCATCACCAATATTCAATGTCATTCTTTTTTGCTGTAGTTTTGACAGAAGTATCTCCTTCTGATGGCATGACTGCATTTTAACCAATAAAGGTCTTGCCTTGATGTATCCGGAGGCTAAGGTAGGACCACAAATGTGATGTGCCCTTTTCAATTAACAAATCCTCCTGTGGAACACCAGTCCAGCTACTTATCTTGCCTTCATAAAGTTAATACACTATACTCCCTCTAACTTCTCTGGTACTGCAAACTACCCCAAGTTTTCTCTTCATATCTTTAAACTTTTTGTTCATTTGTTCTTGTATACTGTTCCCAAACCCCTACTTATTTAAATACCTCTGAGTATATCTGGTCTATTTTTTTCTTCTAGTTTCATGTAAGCCATCTCCAGCACTGGTGCAACAAATAGATCTGCTCCCTGCTGATCCGGCTCTAGATTCTTCTCATCTAGAATCTTTTCTTCCATTTTGCTGGTTGACTTTTTATTTTCCCAAACACATTTCTTTTCTGGCATTCAAATAGAATATCACCCAGCCAATAACTGACTTTCTTCCAAAATTACAACTTCACTTGCTTTTTTAAGGCCTTCTCGGTTTTCACACTAGGAAAGCTCAGCTCTAGTTAGTATGCTTTTCAGTTGGTCACCATCTTGGGAGTCTCTATGCTAAGACAGACATCGGGCTAAAGGCCTGTAATGAACTGACAATAGTGTTATTTGGCCATTCTTGTCTCCTAAAATTAATTAATGTTTGACAAACTAGCAAGCAGACCAGAACTGCTGCCTGAAATTGTGCTGTTGGTAGAACTGGTTTACTGACTGGTGAAGGCAAAGAGGGAACAGATCTGTAACCAATTTTAAATATGCTGAAATTCAATGAAATACTGCTATGACTATCAAAAGTTGCTTCCTTTTAGAAAATAACAAGCCTGTCCTCTAAAGATGATACTCCAGCAGTGACAGTCGGGGTTTATTCCACGACTTCTGATGATGACAGTCTTTCTCCCCTTGAAGTCACCAATGCTGCTTAACCACCCTTTTTGCAAGGTGTGCAATTCCCCTTAAAAGACAGAGGGAACTTTTATCCAGTTATATCACTGCTTCCATTCTTCCTTCATTGTTTTAGCCTTTTACATACATTTGAAGAACTCCATTGTAGCATTTTTCACAACACTATTTTAATTCTTAAGCTAGCACAATCCTTAGAATTTCTGGCATTCTAGGCGCTATGGTGAAGTAGGTTAAAAGCCCTGACTGCGCACCAGAATCTAATGGAACAGGCAATGGAGGACTAGGCAGAAGAGAAGGGGAATGAGTGGCTGATGGCAGTTTATCCATTCGGAGGGAGGGAAGCTGCCTAGGCTCACTGCAGCAGAGGCAGCAGCAAGAGCTGGGCGAGCTCTGCACTGCAAGCACTTTACCACTTGGTTAGGAGTTTGCATACAAGCAGATGCAACTGGACACTTTCTAAAGGCAGCCACTGCACAGACTGCAAGTCTACTACAGACCGGTGGGTGTTACGGCATACTCCTTGGCAATTGTATGACACTACACCAGTATCCTTATTTTCTTCAATGGCCTCTGACATGGGTCAGGTTGATACTAGGGGAGGCTAAGGCAGGTCGAGTACAGCTGGTGAATGAAGAAAGGAGCTGATAATTACTGGCATTATGCATAGTTCAAAGACCAAACACATTGCAGATAACAGTTTTAAAATGCTCCCCATCTCTTATAGAAAAATATTCATTAATGATAACATTGCTATACTTCATTGAACAAAACTAATATATATTTTTTTAGTGAAAATTTTTTTTTTTTTTTTTTTTTACTAACTGCACATTAGAACAAAATACCTAAAGAAACTATTTGTGAAAAGTAACCGTAGGCAAAGCAATAAATGTTTGGTAAAAAGATCACTTCATTCACATCACTGTGAAACACTGCTTTTATACATTATGAACAAATAATAACAGGGGGCGCACACAGTATGGTGAGACAAGCTTCTCAATATTTTTAGCTGCTTAGAAAAATGTCTGGATCAGAGGACTAATTAGGTGACCAGAAGTTCCTCCATTATACTGATGCAAGTGTCCACTACAAAGTACAACCATAAAAAGTGCAAGAAAGTACACGGTGCACATTAGAAAGATTAATTTGATTTTTGCACCATTCAATAAAAACAGTTTATGAACCCTCTTTAGAAAAGATTAGTTATCACTTAAAAGTTGCTACTTTATTCACTCAGCAATACAAGGCAGCTCCTTACACAGCAAGTCTGTTTTTATGATGACACCTGATACAACTATTTGTTGGCATTTTATCATCTATATTCGTAAATTTTTTAAACTGCCCCCCCCCCCCTTCGAGTTCACTATATTAGGTACAACAAACAAGCGAAGCTACAATCACCACAGATTATCTTACAGCCTTCTGCCTTATAGCAGTATTTTGTTATTTTAGAAATAACTCATCCGTAAACTGCATGGTACAGTGAAATAAAATGCTTTGTAAAGCAACATTTGCCAAGCTAAGAAACTTTATAAAAGCAAGGTATCATGTATCATAAGAGCAGCAAATCAGATCCAAATTTTCTGAAAAATATTGAGCAATGAGCTCCATTCATACCTGATCACAATACACTGGTTTCTGGGCCCAGTAGCCAAACGACCCTGCATAGACTGATATGCTCGATCTGCTACAGCAAAAATGTGAGGAGGCAGCTGGCCCTTTTCGTGGTTCTTATACTTTTCTGACACCTGTGTAAAGTCAAAGCACCAAATGTTTTATTTTCACCTGTCAGTTTCCTTTTAATCCTGCAAAACAACATTTGAAGATACTTGCACAGCAGAAACAAAGTTGAACAGACAGAATGGCAGTTTCAACCATGATGAAAAGTGTTTTTACATATTAAACATTTGACATACAGTCCCTTATTAATAAACTGCTATACATGATATGAATTTATCACTCCCACAGAAATGAAGGGAGGACACAGGTACCTTTGAATTCCTAACACCAGGCAGCCATAAAGTTTCACAAAAAGTTATACATTTAATTTCAAAACTGTTAAAGGTAAAAATAACAAAGCTTAATGGCTGAAACTTGGAAGTGTAACAAAGATCACAAAAATCCAGCAGAGGCAAATTACCTACACAGTGAGACAAGTAAAAAAAAAAACAGCCTCATTCACCATGGAGATTCTAGGACATTAGTCACAATCTACTGGTAGAAAGGTATTTATATTTGGCGCACAGACCACTTACAGTTGTCTAACATCACTTTAGAGCTATATGTCTCAAATGAGGCCAGTCTCCCTGAGGTGAGCCAAGCAAATTTTCAGAGTAAGCCTAAGAAATGCTGAAATAAGTACTTAAAACTGTGCCAAATAATGATTATTTCAAAGTATGATACTATGCTTAAGGATTATACTACAGTTGTGTAAGCCCTACTTACCAATAACAGTAGATGTTCAAATTCCTTGCTGCCTCATTGGAATTTTGGGTTATCTGCCAAGCTACCCAGTACTGGCCAACTTTAAAAAGCTTGGACTCCCATTCCTCTCTTCCTAGGACAGCTGATTAGATGAACATATTGTGAGAGGAGAAACCTTCATCTGTCAAAGGGAGTGAGTGTTTAGGCTTTTTTGCTTTCACAAAGAAGGAAAGGAAAGTAGCTAAAGCCATAATGATCTAGCAAGGGTAAATCTGTAGACAATCACAATACCAAATAAAAACTAAAGCCAACAACAACCAAATCAAAGAGGGTGAAACCCACATCAGCTTTGCATAATCTGGGAGAATGGTGGATGGGTGCTGCACTGAATCAGTGAAGAATTCAAGCATCTACTGTTACAGGTTAAGGAGGACTAACTGTACTGTGTTCATCATTCCTACTGCTTCAGTGGCATTTTGGGCAGATTCTCAAAGCCTACCCTACACCTGGGAGGTATAAGGAAAAGGATTCAGGCGTCCCTGGAAAATGGTCCTAGCAAAACCCCCCACTGAACCATGAAAAAAGAATCCAGTTTGTAGTGCTTTGTGAGGGTATGAACAGAGGACCAGGTTGCTGCTACTAGAGTCCACCCTTTTCAAAGATGCCATTGAACAGGGTAAGGCCCTAGTTAAGTGAGCCTTAACCTTGCCTGGAAGAGATTTTACCATGGTGGGAGTAAACAAAAAACAACAGTAGAGGGCAACCATCGTGCAATAACTTGCTTGCAAACAGGATGACCTTTCTTAGCTCCCATATAGAAGACAAACAGCTGTTCAACATTCCCAAAGAGCACTGTTTTGCCAAGGTATTGACTGAGCTTCCTGTGTGCAACCAATGTAGAATCTTTTCTCCCTTGTTTTTTGGATCCAGATAAAAACCAGGAGATTGATAGTTTGATTCAAGGTAAACCAAGAAACAACTTTAGACATGAATGATGGATTAGTGAGCAACACAACCCTGCCCTTGTGAAAAATCAGATACAATTGGCCTACCATGACAGCTTGCAGCAAAGACACTCACCTTGTAGATGTCAAAGCAATGAGTAAAACAGTCTTCCAAGTAATGAACTGCAAATGAGCCCAAGAGGCAGGTTGAAAGATCAATTCTTCACAAACAAAGCCGAGATTGCAGGGAGAATTAATTTACTTTTGAGGGGTTGTTACATGCAACACTCCTTTCTTAAACTATTTGACCACAAAAAGAGAGAGAGAGAGAATAAAGAGGGAGACCCATCAGTAGACAGTTTGAGATGGCCTCAAGATGCACTTTGATAGAAGCATGTGACAAACCACCTCTAAGTAGCTCACGCAAATATTTCAAAACAAGAGGGGTCAAAACCCTTTTGGGATCACTATTATTGGCTAGGCATCTCCTATAAAACCTCTTCCTCTTGCAAACATACTATTTTCCAGTTGCAGGATTTCTTGCTTGCTTAATTACCTGTTGCACATCTTCATGGAACAAGTGCCTAGAAGTATTTAAAGTAGATTGTCATAGTTGCAGTTGTTGGAAGCTGGAGTGTACCATTCACAAAGGCAGAAAAATACAGCCAGTATATAAGTAAATCCAGTGACTACAAAAATAAGAACAAACAAATAAAACACAAGTCACTGGAACCACGAGCAGCTAATAATGAAGTTGTTTATTAGACTCATGCAACTTTTAAAACTGCTAGTAAAAACTTTTCCCTAACACAAGGCTTCTTCAGGCATATCAAACAAAAGATACCATCTACCATTTATATAACATCAAAGTGGGTCACATGATGACAATCAGGGTCATTTGTGTACATCTTTCAATAAAGGCTTTAAAGATACATGCCATTCAAACCAGGTGAAATATGTGCTCCAAACATAAAATCCAATTAAATTCTTCCTTCTCAGTGTAATTATTTATATTACCCCCACATATATTATCAACTACTCTTAAAATTGAAAATTTAAAACTATGTCTAGAACCACTGTCTCTAATCTGTTTATATAGTGCATTTGTAACTATTTCTCTTAATTTCAGATAGGTGGTTACAGATACAATCTTTTAACCTCTGGTTTGTTTTACCCACATAATATGCTTTACATGCAATACATTTAGCCAGATAGACATTTCTAGTTTCACAATTACCATATGTAGTGAGACTGAAAATCTTGTTAGAAACTGGATTAGTAAAATATTTGTCACAAGAAATGATTTATTTTTATTTTTTATTTATTTATCATTTGTTGACCGGGAAAGTCCGACTAGGTTCCACAGAGCCTGTTTTCAGCGGAGGCCCGGGGAGAAATGCTCCAGATGAAATTACAGAAAGTATATCTGCCACATTTAGACGTACCATTCTTAATTGGTCATCTCTTCCTTGATGTATATTTCTGCTCTTTATAACATAACTCCTTCAAACTTCGATTATTCTTATAACTGAAGCACGGTCTTTCATCGGCTGCCATCTGTAGTTCTGGTATATCATGTAGGATGTGCCAGTATTTCTCAATGATTTTCTTAACATTGGCAGTATTCTGATTATATGTTAACATGCATCTAACTTTACCCTGTGAACATTTATTTATTTATTAGTACCTCTTGGCTAGCTTCTGAGAATAATGGCTTAGCTCTGGTAGATCTACAACTCTTAACATCCTCACACATCTCTAGCACTTTATGCTTATTATAACCGCTATTAAACTATTACACGAACCACAAACTACAAAAATAAATCCAGAAGCGCAAAGGCAATCAAGCGGACAACCGGGTAGAATAAAATGAATAAGAATTTATTGGTGAGCGCTTTCGGCTGCGAACTCCAGCCTTCAGACAATTTTTAAAACTCAAGATACATTCCTTTTATAGCATCCACATAATCAACAATTAACCAATTCAATTTAATTAATTAATTAGATACTAGTGAAAAACTGCCAAAATGCTGCTGAATTTATAGCTTGCACCTATCAAAATACACTAGTATAACATTTCATTTGGCAGTACTGAAATGTATATACTTGATAGTAATAAAATATATTTGATGTTTTTATTGTTGCACATACCTCTAATATATATATATATATATATATATATATATATATATATATATATATATATATATATGCATAAATAAAAATATATAATATATATAAATATGTGCACTTGATGTGTAAATAAATATATATATATATATATATATATATATATATATATATATATATATAAAATCTATGAAATCAACTGTTTTGTACAACCAACTATTTGAGATAAACAACCATCATCTATTTATGGCTTTTAACTTTAAAATACTGGTGAGAGAAATAGAATCATTTAGCCATAAATAGATGATGGTTGCTTATCTCAAATAGTTGGTTGTACAAAACAGTTGATTTCATAGATTTTATATATATATATATATATATATATATATATATATATATATATTTACACATACATCAAGTGCACATATTTATATATATTATATATTTTTATTTATACATGTATATTATTAGAGGTATGTGCAATAAAAACATCAAATATATTTTATTACTGTCAAGTAGATACATTTCAGTATTGCCAAATGAAATGTTATACTAGTGTATTTTGATAGGTGCAAGCTATAAATTCAGCAGCATTTTGGCAGTTTTTCTCTAGTATCTAATTAATTAATTAAATTGAATTGGTTAATTGTTGATTATGTGGATGCTATAAAAGGAATGTATCTTGAGTTTTAAACATTGTCTGATGAAGGCTGGAGTTCACAGCCGAAAGCGCTCACCAATAAATTCTTATTCATTTTATTCTACCCGGTTGTCCGCTCTATTAACAAAAGTACAGTTTTGTGCCTACCATAAATGTAGATGTTCGAAGATCCACATTGCTGCAGTCCTTACATATGGGTAGTCCGCTGTCCTCGGTCGGCCCGAATACCAAAGTATTAGGCTGACGTCGGTCATGGGCGCCTAGATCTGACATCAGAGCGTCAGGGTATAAAAGCGCATGACCGACGTCATATCCTCAGTCTTTTCTTGCCCCAGATGTCAGAAGGCCCTAAAAAGAAAGGCCACAGCCAAAAATAGAATACTTCCAAAAGGCATGTACAAATGACAGCTACCACCCAAACCATACAATTATTCCAAACTACAGAGGGGAAGGAGGGAGGGTAAATTGGACTGCAGCAATGTGGATCTTGAACATCTACATTTATGGTAGGTACAAAACTGTACTATGTTCTTCATCTCACATTGCTGCAGTCCTTACATATGGGTAGAATCCCAAAGCAGAGGTAAAGGGAGGCTGGCAAAATTATAAAGCATTGGGAGCTGCCAAAATGCCCTGTAAGATTGCAGTGGCAAATCCAGCTCTAGATTTGGAATAAAGAGGAAGGTGGTAGTGTTTAGAAAAAGTATGCACTGAACTCCAAGTAGCTGCTTCCAAAATATCTTTAGTAGCTACTCCCCTTAAAAAAGCTGTAGAAGTGGCAGTAGCCCTAGTGGAGTGAGGTCTGATTCCAGCCGGAACCTCCTTACCATGATGAGAATAACAAAAAGCAATACAAAATCCAATCCACTTAGAAATAGTTTGTTTTGAAACAGGTTTTCCCTGAGAACCTAAACCAAAAGAAACAAACAACTGCTGAGACTGTCTGAACCCTTTAGTCCTGCTCAAATAATAACGCAACTGCCTGTGAATATCCAAAGTGTGCAAAATTTTCTCCCCTTTATTTTGGGGATCTACATAAAAAGTAGGCAAATGAATTGATTGGTTCAAGGCCACCTTTGAAACCACTTTAGGCATAAAAGTAGGATTAGTACGCAGAGATACCCTATCCTTATGAAAAATTAGGAAGGGTTCAACTGCCATAAGAGCCTGTAATTCAGAAACCCTTCTAGCAGACGTAATGGCCAACAAAAAAGCAGTCTTCCAAGACAAAAACTTTAACTCAGCAGTAGCCGCAGGCTCAAAAGGAGGTAAAGTAAGTTTTTCCAACACAAAATTGAGATCCCAGGCAGGAGTAGGAGCTCTACGTGGGGGTCTTATGTTCTTTGCCCCTCTAAGAAATTGCTTAAACAAAGGATGAGAGAATAATGGAGGGTCACGGTCATAGTGAGCAGAAATGGCTGCAGCATGAACCTTTATAGAGGAGAAAGACAAACCCTTGTCTAATAATTCTGTAAGATATTGAAGAGAAACACTTAAATCAGGCCTGGAAACATCAAAGCTCTTTGTTTTGCTCCAAATTAAAAATCTCCTCCATTTACCAGCATAAACTTTCCTTGTACTAGGCCTTCTGGCTTCCAAAATAACATTCAAAACTTGTTGTGGAAGCTGCGACCCTCCAGGTTCTAGAACAGAATATGCCAGGCTGTTAGATGCAGGGAATGAATCCTGACATTGAGGAAATGATTGCCCTCCTGAGACAAAAGGTGCGGAATCGAAGGCAAAGGCCATGGAGGCTCCCGTACTAAACTCCTCAGCAGAGGGTACCAGTGCTGTCGAGGCCAATCTGGAGCTATTAGAATCATGGAGGGCTTGTCTTGTCTGACCTTCAAGAGTACCTTGGGGAGGAGAGGCAGAGGCGGAAAGGCATAGACGTGAAGATTGCTCCAACTGAATGATAGAGCATCCACTTTCCAAGCTGTGGGATGAAACATTTTTGTGCAAAACTTTGGCAACTGGAAATTTAGTGGAGAAGCAAACAGATCTATGTCTGGAGTTCCCCATATCACTGTCAATTTTCGAAATACATGAGGATCCAATTTCCACTCGTGGGGATCCACTATCTGTCTGCTCAAAACATCTGCTAAGGAATTCTGTGCTCCTGGTAGAAACCTTGCCTGAAGATTGAGGTGTAAACTGAGAGCAGTCTCCCACAAAATCATTGCTTGCCTGCAAAGAGGGTACGAATGGGTTCCCCCTTACTTGTTGATGTACCACATGACAGTTGTGTTGTCTGTTAGAATCAACACTTGCCCTGGGTGAAGTAAATCCTTGAAAGCCATCAATGCAAATTGGACTGCTAACATCTCCTTCAAGTTGATATGTAAATGTTGAAGTCTGGCAGGCCACGTGTCTTGCACCCATTTTCCATTGAGGTGTGCTCCCCAAGCCTTGTCCGAGGCATCTGTCGTTAAAATCTGACTCGCCTCTGGTCGGGTCACAGAGAGTCCCTTGTTTAGGTGACATTCCTGAGCCCACCACAAAAATTCCTTTTGAATGCAAGATATTATTTGAATGACAGTGTCCAGATCTTGGCAGTGTTGTGTCCATACATTTTTGAGATACCATTGTAGCTTCCTCATATGCAGTTTGGCATTGGGAAGCACCAGAATACAAGATGCCATGAATCCCAAGGCTTGAAGGACTGTCCTTGCAGTCAGCCTGGACCGTAGAGACAATTGATGGAAGTAAAGTGTAAGGTTCTTTTGCTTGTCCGGGGTCAAAAAGGCCATCTGGGAAGCCGTATTCAGTCTCACACCCAGAAAGCACATTTCCTGAGAGGGTACTAGACTGGACTTTGTTTCGTTCACAGAATACCCTAGGCACCTTAACACTGCCATCACATACTGTAGATGATGAAGAAGTTCGTACTTGTCTTGAGCCAGAATCAGGCAATCGTCCAAATAAGGATAAATTTGTATTCCTCTTAACCGTAAGAAGGCTATCACTGGAGCCAGAACCTTTGTGAACACCCTGGGCAGTAGATAAGCCAAAGGGCAATGCAGAGAACTGATAATGTAAAGTCCCAGCCCGAAAACGCAGGTATCTCCTGCAACAGGGCCTGATAGGAACATGAAGATAAGCCTCTTTGAGATCCAGAGTTACCATCCAGTGATCTTTGCCCAACAGAGGTAGAAGTTGTTGCAACGTCAACATTTTGAATTTTGGAATGTCCAGGTATGTGTTGAGGATAGATAAATCCAAAATTGGCCTCCAAGTGTTTCCTTTCTTTGGTACTAGAAACAGGCGAGAATAAAATCCTAGGCCCACTTCTGACAGAGGGACCTGCTGTATAGCCCCCATTTGAAGAAGTAAAGAAATCTGCTTGTGAGCCTCTACCCTTTGCTGAGGAGGAACGTCTGGCATGCCTTTGAAAGGAGGCACTGTATGGAAATAAAACTTGTAGCCTCGGTCTATAATGTCCAACACCCATTTGTCTTGGGTGATTAAAAGCCAGTTTTGCTTGAAGAGTGCCAGCTTTCCTCCCAAAGGAGCTGCCAGACAGGAAGGATCTGGCAGCTGAAGATGCAGGTCATTGGGCCTGTTTACGAAAGGACTGGCCCCTGCCCTCACCTGTAGATTGTGCAGGTGAACTCCATGTTCTAGGCCTGAAAGAACTCTGAGCTCTGCCCCTACCGCGTCTAGATCTACCCCTAGACTGTAAATCAGAAGAAGGATAAGCCCATTCCTTAGTAGGCCAATTCCTGCTAAACTTAGGAAGCTGCACCTGCAAAAAATCTTTAACAGTCTGCATAGACTTAGCCTTGTCTTCCATTTTCTTCAAGACAGACTCCACAGGAGAACCAAACAAAACTTCAGACTGTAAAGGAGCATCCAAAATTCTAGTTTTAACATGCTCTGACAAATTCTGATCCTTAAGCCAGGCGTGCCTGCGAATAACTGAACCAGTGGCAGCCACCCTGGAAGAAGCCTGTAAAGCATCGAAACCACACTGCAAAGAATGCTTACCCACCTGTTCAGAAGCATGTACCAAATCCTGTAATTCTTTACATTCTATGCCCTCTGCCAAAGCATCTACTTTAGATTTTAGTTGAGAAAGGAGAAAATTCTGATACTTCAACATATGAAACTGGCAATTCAAAGCCCTCATTGCTAAAGTGGAAGAGGTATACACTTTCTTACCCCATCTATCCAAAGCTCTAGCATCTTTATCTATAGGAACTGGATTCTTTACAACAGAAGCCCTGACACCCTTAGGTCCCTGGCTAATAGTTTCTGGGTCAGCCCTTGGACTCTTATACAGATATTTATGAGCCTCAGGTACTCTGTAATACCTATCTGGCTTAACTGGCGCAGGAGGCAGAGAGTCTGGATTAAGGGAAGCCTAGGAGAAAACGTCTTGAACAACATCCAAAACAGGAGGTATAGCCAAAGGCCTATGTTGTGGTAAAAACAAAAATTCCCTAAGCCTCTTTCGGGAATCTGAGAAATCCTGACCTTCCCATTTAAAATGTTCCCTCATAGAATGCAGGGTTTCTGAAAAAGAAAAATCCTCTGGAGGAGAAGCAGAAGGAGTGGAATCCTCTGCATCTGAATCAGAATGAGGAGGAAAATCCTGAATGTCTTCAGCCGAAGACTCTGAGTAATCTGAAGCCTGCTCCAAACTTTCCACCTCTGGCTCCACCCTAGGTCTCTTATCAGGAGGGGGCATAGAACCTCTGATTAAAGAAATTAAATCTTCTGCCATTTTAAGCATGTGCTTTTTAGGCACAGAACCTGCAGAACTAGGACTGACACCCGTGGAAGGCAAACCAGGCCTGCTCTTGGAAGGAGCCCTAGAGACAGAAGGAGAAGGCCTAACCACCTTAGGCAAGGAAGGGAGAACAGCAACCTGAGAGGCCCCCTCAGCCTGGCCTGACTCCTGAGAGGCCACATCTTGCAAAATTAAAGCCTCCCCCTGAGACTCAACTGAAACCTCGGCTGGATCCCCAGATTCCACCGTAGTTTCTAAGAACCGGCGTCCGGAACGGACGACTCATCCTGCCTGGACTTTAAAGATTTGTCCTTGCGCTTCTTCGCGGTAGCGGGCGTCGGAGGATCCGACGGCATATTATAATTACACAGCTTACCGAAGACAAGCCTAGCGCAATCTAACCTACGTTTAATGGTGCGCTTATTAAACCTAGCACAAAGCGACACCACCACGCCGTGCTCAGGTCCCAAACAAGGAATACAAAGAGAGTGGTAATCCCTATGCGGTATCTGTTTCCCACAAGAAATACAATTATTCACTTTTTCTGACATCCGGAATTAACTGAGGCAAGAAAAACAAAAATATTCTAACGGGGTACTTAGCCCAACTTGGTTTCGGTCTGAAACTCAGAATACGAAAATTTCAGAACGCCGAACGGCACTTGCAAACGCTGCTTCTGCATCGGACCATGCGGCAAAAAAGACTGAGGATATGACGTCGGTCATGCGCTTTTATACCCTGACGCTCTGATGTCAGATCTAGGCGCCCATGACCGACGTCAGCCTAATACTTTGGTATTCGGGCCGACCGAGGACAGCGGACTACCCATATGTAAGGACTGCAGCAATGTGAGATGAAGAACATCTCTGCAGCAGTGTTACATAATTGCAACAGCATATTCTAATCAATCGTGTTCAGCCTTGCAACTCTGTGTTTGACAACATAGTTAGGCATCAACTTTAAACTGCAGGTGCATACTATCATGATGCAAGTATGCATTTCTCTTAGCTGGTTTTCTATATAAATGAGCATTTAACGTATTAACAACGTACACAAAACTAAAACTTAAAAACAACAAAAAACAGCGGAATCGGACTGGTAAATAAGGCACGGACTAATTTATTACTGTAAGCGCTTTCGGCCAAGACAATGCTCAGCCTTCATCAGACAAAATACATTAAACACAGCACTCCATATATATTCACTCTAACAAGAATCAATTAACCAATCAAAATGTCAACTCGATTAAAACCCCACCATAATTATCATTCAAAGGTTAAAATACCAACCAAACATTAAAAACCAAATCAATTTTTTCTTCTTTTTTAATCTTCTTTTTTAATATGATTTTTTCAGAATCCATATATAACCTAATTTCCTATTTAATAACTTATCACAATTAAATAACCATCCTTCTACTATATAAAGTAAGTAATAACAAACATGTTTATAAATACACATAAAATTAACAATTTAAAAATGGATTTAAATTCTTACATTTCTAACACTGCCTCTTTAAAACAAAATCTAGCTATATAAATAAGATTTAAAATCACTGAGGCTCCCCAACTAAACATTCATCTAAGTAGAGCTTTTAACTTGAGAATACACTTAATTGAAGCATAATCATTCAAACCTGGGGGAATATGTGCAGATGTTCTGATCTGCCAAAACAGTTCTTGCTCTTCCAAAGTGTAACTGCCAAGGTCCACCCCTAATAGCATTTTTAACCTGGTGGACTACAGTGAATAGGAAACAATGTTCCGGATACTCTAAATTGTGCCTAGCGAGTGCATTAGTCAAATCCTTCCTCCCTATGGCTTAAAGATGTTCATATATTCTCTTCCTTAACCTTCTCTCGGTTTTGCCTATGTAGAAGGAGGGACATTTCTCAAATAAGGCAACATAAACTACCCCCCTAGATTCACAGTTATAATTACCATTGATAAAATAGTTTTTCCTATTAACATTCATTTTATTACTGGGGAGGATAAATTTACATTGTGGGCACATTCCACATTTTCGCATACCCACGGCCTTATCTTTAATTTTAACCTTAGTCTTTTCAACAAGATTTTTAAGATTAACACCCCTTCTATATGTAAATGTTGGGTGTGTGCCTAGAACCTTAACTAAGCCCCTATCCTCTAGGATGATACTCCAATTCTAAAATAAAATTTCCCTAATTATTCGGTGGTCTGTACTGAATGTAAACAGAAAATTAATCCTAGGTAGTGCCGTGGTAGCCTTGTTTATATTGACATTAAGTGTACTATCCATCGTGCCACCACCCAACAGGGGCAAGAAGTGTCCGTTGTTTCTTTTGACCTGCACTTCATCCTTCATCTGCTTTATTAGACGATCAGGATACCCTCTACTCAAAAACATTTTCCCTATATTATCACATTCCTTAATAAAATCGACCTCATCTGATATCATCCTGGCAGCCCTAACAAACTGCCCCTTTACTACACTTCTTTTTTGATAAAAGATGTGACAACTTGAAATGTGAAGGTAACTGTTTGAAAAAGTTAGCTTTCTATAAATCATGGATTTAAACTTGTTGTTTACTTTGTGTTTACTTATTTTTACATCTAAAAAGTTTATTTCATCAACTCCTATAGAGTACGCAAACTCTAGGAAGTCAGTCATTCTAGAAATGCTGTCTATGAAGTCAGATATCAGATTAAGGGGCCCTTTCCAGATAAAACACATGTCATCTTGGTATCTAGTATACCAAGTGACATGTTGTTGATACATTTCATTATTAAACAGCAAATGATGTTCCCAAAATGCCATTACACTGTTTGCAAAACAGCACCCACAGGGTGAACCCATAGCTATCCCGGTATTTTGAAGAAAAAACTGATTCTTAAACACTAAAAAGTTATTTGATAATACCAACTCTAAAAGAGTCTCCACTACATATACCTCCACACTAGTGGCATTTTTGGCCATCATGAAATTTCTTGTCCAATCGATACCCAATTGGTGTGGAATAACTGTATATAGATCTTTCACATCTACTACTAGGAAGACATACTCCAAGTTGTATTCAATTTTGTTTATGTTCTCCAAAAAATTCCAGGAATCTTTACAAATCTGGGGTTCATCCTGTATCAAAGGTTTAAGAATCCCATCAACATATTTGGCACACGCATAAGTGATAGATCTTCTTCCATCCACTATTGGCCTAAGTGGGGGATCTACTAGATTTTTATGAATTTTTGGTGTGCCAAATATGGTAGGAATTTTAGGGGCTGGCATGGACAAAAAATGAAAGGTGTTACAATTAATACTACCTTCCAGAAAGAGGTCATCCAAAACACCCCTGATTTTAGAGTGAATATATATGGAGTGCTGTGTTTAATGTATTTTGTCTGATGAAGGCTGAGCATTGTCTTGGCCGAAAGCGCTTACAGTAATAAATTAGTCCGTGCCTTATTTACTAGTCCGATTCCGCTGTTTTTTTGGTGGTTTTTTTTGTTGTTTTTAAGTATTTAACGTATTGTCGATGCCTCTAAACACTTATATCCAAAATATCAACACTCTCAGCAGATATTGTTTTTAGAACACAGAAGGAAACGTGGAGGATAAATATTCATAAAACATATTAAAGCTGTCAATACTACCTAGCCATATTAAAAACAATCACATTCCTTTCTAGACCATTATCTGTAGAAAGAATAAAATTCCATTCCCATAGAAACATAACACCATTTGCATAACAGAATAAAATTCCATTCCCATAGAAACATAACACTATTTGCATAACTGTTAGTAACGGGTGTACCCATTATTACTCCTCTATTTTGGACATAAGAAGTTGTTTTTAGGTTCATAGGTAGGTAACTAGGCTATCTGCCCGAAGGCATTTATAAGCCTAGCCAGAATGTGTTGACTTTTGCTGCCCCCTTGAGATTAGTTCCCTGTGCCTCTGTCCAGCAGAGCCACTTAAGTGATCCCCGGGGTAAACTTTGTTTCCCATCCACTTGTCAAGGTTTCTCTTGAAGAGTGTTAGCGAGGAGCTCTGAAATAAAAACACATTGCTTGACAGAACCATATATAATAAGTCACACAGCAGATCAATATACTGTTGAGAGTATTCAGTAAAATCTAGAAAATATTCTTACACATAAGAAACTCCAATGTCATTAGGTATTACAGTGAATAATGACTCCACATCTAAAGTTACAAAAATACAATCAGTAAAATTCACATTCTTAAACCAATCATACAGTTACTTCAAAAAATCAACTGTATCCTTAAAGACTGTCCCAGTCTTTTCAAAGCCCACTCTTAATTGGCTTTTTAAAAACTTAGATGTGGGTTCAGTTACCCACCCTCTAGCAGATACTATAGGTCTAAACGGAGGCTTAGTCACAGATTTTGCCATCTTAGGAAGCCCATAAATAAACAAAATGATGGGTTTGTTCACCATTAAATAATCAAATGTATCATTATTTATCCTGTTTTGCTCAAAAAATCTCTTTATACTGTTTAACGCATTAGTTACAATGACATTACATTCATATCTTGTAATTTTAGTATAATCAGCAATCTTTAACAACATATTCATAGATTCAGTATAAAAACTAGTGTCCAAGACAACTAGCAAGCAATGTAGAAATTGCCTCATGTTTACTAACAATCAGTTAATTCTCAAACAAACTGATATGGTATGTCAGTATTTACACAATATCACCGGAGGCAAAGCTCGCAACATAAAAGCACTCAATGTTAGCAAGGTTGTCAGTAGTACACATGCTGCACCCATTACAGAAAATTCAAAGCAAACACATAGACCCACATATGCTATGGCACTTAAATGCAACCTAAACCCCATAAACCTCCTACATGAAGTACCAATAACAGACACCCTCAGCAACCCCGAATGTAGTAACACCCATATCAACACATACAGCCACATCTCATGGAGCCTCTACTTCTAAGCCCATAAGGCAGGCCACCACAGACTCCAACATTTTAGCCAATGGAGACTTCATTTCGAGACGCACTGATGTCCCTCTCATCAGGCCGAGTAAGGAGAAAGTCACGGTCAGTTGCTTATCAGGGGCCAGAATCTGCCACATTACACATGCACTCAGGTCAATGGACCACAAGTACCAGTAGGGTTCAGTCATAGTCTATCAGAGTGTAAAAATTACATAAGATGGTATCTCCTTAGAATCTGTGGAGAGAGACATCATGGAGCTCTTGGAATTTGTGTCCCAGGCTGGTATGAGACACTAGCATTGAGCAGCATTTTACCTTCTCCAAGGATGATGTCCACAATATGAACAAAATATGGCCAACTTTATTAATTGGCTTAGTTTCTGGATGCAATATTTGTCAGCATGGAAGGAAATGGTCAACAGACCACTCTGTTTTGCCAGGGATGGTCTGCACCTCTCCCTTCTAAGCTTTTGAATATTAGTTAAAACACTGTCCTCCCCCATAGTGCCTTTTTCAGGAAATGCCAAACTGAAAGTACTTACGACACAGAAAATCAAAACAAAAAAAAAAATATAAAGGTGTCACTGCTCAGTGCTAGGAGTCTAAACAAAAAACTCCATGCCCTAGAAGATCTCTTCACCCTAGAGAATGCTGATGTCAGTGCAGTCACTGAGACGTGGTTTAAAACCATGGAGAGCACACCGGCAATGTAAGGTTATAATGCCTTCCACACATTTAGATCAGCTATTACAAAGAAAGGGACTGAAGGTAGAGATGTATTGATTTATCTAAAAAATAAATATACCTTAAAGCTGGTTAAACAGGACAATGCACTTGGGTTTCTCCACGGTCAAATCACCACAGGCAAAATCCAGCACCACTTCTTTGCAAGCCATAGGTCCCCTCTCTATGACCCAGAAAACCCACATCATGTATTTAAACTTATTGGAAACACTCACCATCTAACCCAATACCATATTTGTGGATGACTAATTACCCCACTATTAACCGTGGATCATATAGGACACCAAATGTACAAGTACAGAGATTCCTTGATTTTGTAAACAAAAAATTCCCCTGGACCAGATTGTCAATGCATCAACAAGGGTTGCAACCATACTGGATCTGGTCCTCATTAATATGGGACAGTGCTGCACATTCCCTAGTGTAGTGTATTCTCTAGTGAGGTTAGACTACAAAATGGTCTTCTTTGAAGTAAAAATAAAACCTGGAACCCCAGCTAACAAATGTTCTCTATAAAGGGCTGACACAAACAACTGGTGCGAGAGCCATGACCTAAAACTAAATGCCAAGAAATGCATAACAGTACCCTTTGGGAAGTCATCCACCCCTGGAAACTATCATATTGACATCACACCTGTAAGAGCTGACCCAGTAGTCAGGGACTTAGGGACACACAAACAGTAATCTAGCCTTCAACTATCACGTGTCTACAGTAGTGAGGAATTAATTCCATGTTGCACAACTTATAAACAAAGGTATGGCATCCAGGTCCAAGGAAGTTATTGTTACACTATATTCAGCATTCATCAAACCTATTGGGTATATGCCTCCTTTGTTACGTACCTAATCAGCCATATTCAACAACTGGAAAATCCACAGAGGTTCCTCACTAAAAGAACACAGGGAGTATCATGTCTTATACAGACCACCTCAAGTCCCTATCCCTGTATTCTGTTTTCTACAAGCTGTTGACAGGAGATCTGTGCTTGGTGCACAAGGCATTGTGAGACTCCACTCTGATGGACCTCATGCATATCTTACAAAACAAACAGCACCACAATTATCCATTATAAAGAGCTAAACCTTGCATGTGATATAAACAGGACCTGCTTGAGAGACAGTTATGTATCCCAGAGAATACCCCTTCTCTGGAACAGGCTCTCGATCTATGGGAAGCAGAGTTTCTCCCAAACCCAAGTGTAACTTAGACAACTGGATGGGGAACAGGAAATTCATCCTTGGTTTGGCACCTATGTCTTTAATGGACACATGCTGCCTGCAAAAGCTTCATCTCCCAGGCCCCTGCTTGTAAAGGTTTCACCTCCCAAACCCCTGCTTACACTTACCAAGGGTACCAGAACTTGTCAGAGATTTTGGGATGTATGGCTAAGCTTAAAAAGTCCCTTCTGGTCATTAGCCTAGTAAACACCTATGAATCTTTAGAAGTACCTTGGAAATCATTGGAAAGGTTAGAAATACATACAGAAACATTTCCAACCATGGGAATGAGAGTGTTTGTCTTCCAAGCATGCCTGCAAGAATGTCTTGAACAGAATTTGTTCAGCTGTCTGTTTTTAAAGAAGGTGAATAGATCTACGTGAAGTGTTCCCCCCATTTGGATCAAGTCTCAAGGACTTCTACATGAAGCTTCCACTGGGGTGGGGGTCTGTCCAGTCTATCTGCCACTGGGTTTTGCTTTTGCTCTGATGGAATGTATGAGGCTTGAAGAATCAGAAAATGCTGTACAGCCAACTCACAGGCCATCAATGACAACTGACAGAAAGGGTATTACCTTGTACCCCTTTGCTTGTTCAAGCACCACATCACTACAGTGTTTGTGACTACTAGAAGAGTACCAGAGTCCATATGTGGTTATGAATGTTTAAGGCATGAATCACTGTTAACATCTACTTTATGTTTGTATGCTTCAGCATGTCCTGAGGACCCCAGAAGCCTTGCACTTGAAATACTACGGACACTGCCCCCAAGCAAAATCTGAACAGTGCATCTGGACAGACTGGACTGGGGTCTGACGAAAGAAAAGGAGTTCTGGATTCAGAAAGAGCTGATCCCTCCCACCACTGTAGTTCCTGTTTCACAAACCCCAGTACAAGTACCTGGAAATCCAAGGGATGAAGGAACCTAGTCCAACAATTCTTTAAGTACCACTTAATTTTTCTCATATGTAGTTTGGCTAGTATTATCATGACGATCACTGATGCCATGAGCCCTAGAATTTTGAGGAATTTTCTTGCTGAGGCTATGCCTAGAAGAGAGAAATCCAACAAAAGGCCCTAATAAGTCAGAACTTTGCCTTCTGGTAGGAAGACCATCTTTTTTACTATGTCTAGCCAACACCCCAGGAAAACAATTCTTTGGGAGGGTGTGAGAAAGAACTTCTGAAGGTTTAAATTGAAGCCCAAGTGAGAAAGGAGGGATGCAACCTTGTCTAAGGACTCTAAGCACCTGGGCAGAGAATCTGCAAAAAATCAGAAAGTTATCAATATAAGTAAAAATGTGGATGCCTAGGGTTCTCCCATAGGAAACCATTGGGGCCAGATACTTTGTAAACCCTTAAGGTTTAGTAGTTAGCCCAAAGGGTAATGCAGCAAACTGATAATGTAAACCAGACAGCAAATTTCAAAAATGTACTAAACTGGGAACAACAGACATGGGCAATTACTTCATGGTTCTGATAGCACAAGACAGCATCTAGTGTCTAACAGCATAGATATATACTGCATTTTTGTGAGAAATATTGGCAGTTTCCTCGAAACAGTAAATACAAGCATTTGTCGAAGACAAATAAACACGGGTACAAGCAGAAATTGAAATTCCCACAGGAATTAGTGTAAACACTGCCAAAATTAAAATAAATATATTTTTAAATTAACAAAAATAGAAAAAGAATAAGAAATCTAATAATAAAATGAGAGGAAAGGGGTCTGAATTTGCTTTACTTGAGCAGTATGTATGCTGGATCATGCGAAGAGTTACAGGACTTTTGTCTTTGGATGGCAGAAAAAGAGTGAACACTCACTTCTTATGACAGCTGAAGGCTTCTCTCTCAGGATATGCACAGTCAATCACCTGTCACAGGGAGAGAGATTGGGGAGAGTCTGAGCTTTTGAAAGCTGGCCAGTACTGGGTTACCTTGGCAGATAACCCAAATTGTCAGAGACAATGGAAATAATGAACATCTACAGTTTAGCAGGCACTTTTTTGTATGGCAGTACTGAAAAAAAATTATGATAGCTAAGTGATACTCAAAGCACTTTCCCATGTAAATGTCACTCTGACCATATAAAGGGGCCATGAAGAAGAGAAGCCTATCCCCTCAAGCTATTTCAGCCATTTCTGAAAGGGCATACTTCTACTCAAGCTTATGAAACATGTTAAAGTCTCAGGAATTTTCATCTATGGCTCTGTAGCACTGCAGTGGTGCATTTGTTATTGGCTTCACTGGCTCCTTGTGTTACACAAAACAAAGATTCTGATGGAATGCAAGGACCACATGACCATCTGAGTGTGATCATTACTTACCCTTACCCAACAGCTTATCTACCTCTACATTCCTCATAAGGATGCCCTTACTTCTGTTCTTTCCATTACTAAAGTCATTGTTTTAAATGGTTTAGAATGATTAAATGGCATGAAACAGCTTTAGCCAGAACTGGGAAAAAAAAGTACAAATGCCTATCATTAGAAAGAGCTCCACTATAGTGTCTACAGCACACAGACACACATGCACTCTCCAGCTCTCATACATATGTATACACATGTACACATTCAAAAATAAATTCAGCACAAAAATAGTTAGAGAACCAACCTGCTGAGGGCTGTTGAGAAACAAATAGTGCATGGCACTTCTCAATATATCTAAATTAGTAGCAACACAAGGGGAGTGGGCAGCCATGTTGGTGCAGCAGTTAGCATTGCCACCTCACAGCAAGAGGTTCTCTGGTTTGATCCTCGGCTGGGGTGCCTTCTGTGCGGAGTCTGCATGTCCTCCCTGTGGTCGTGTTGGTTTCCTCCGGGTGCTCCGTTTTTCTCCCACATCCCAAAGACATGCTGTAGGTGGATTGGACACACTAAATTGGCCCTAGGTGTGAGTGTGTGCATGTGCGTGCCTTCTGTGGAAGGTTGGGCACCGGGCTGGCAACTCAACACTGTAAAACTCCACTGCCAATCATGAGCAGACGGTGATCCGCTGTGGCGACCCCTAACCGGGAAAAGCCGAAAAAAGAAAAAGAAGCAGCAACACAAGGGGAGTGACTCAGACAAAGGCAGAGTGACTACTAGAGGAGATGGAACATGCTATGCAAACAGCTGGATAATAGCATGCAAAGCACCCTCATCATGCTAATGAGACTTCTCATATATGCAAATGATCACACTAAACATAAAGGAGCAAATCAGAGATGTATAACCCAAGTGTGAAGAGCTGTTACAGTCATCTACTCTGAATGCCAGGACTTCTTGGTGCACAGGTAATTCATTCATGCTATGATGGAAGGGGTAGCAGCACTGCTAGCTGAGCAGTAAGTAATAGTGGCCAATTTTGTAGCCAGTGCCTGCAAAGTTTTGCCCTGTCGCCCTCCTTATCACAGCAGTGTCTATCAGCAGCTGATATAGCATTACCTTTATGACCAGGACACTACTGACAGCTACCATGTAGACAGACACCACAGGGGAGTTGGTAAACACACATGGTCTACAATGGAATCAGGGAAGATGTGTGAACTGCTACCCCAGTAGAAATTAAGGTTTCTGTAGCATTAATCATCCTTATTACAAGGACCTTTTATCATCCTATAACGGAGAAATTAGGAGTTTTGCAAGTGTCATCCCTTTGGATCCTACAACAACTTCTTAAAGTGATGCTGCAGCATGTGGAGGAATATATATGGAATCCACAAACAGCACAGATAACCAACATTATGTAAGCATTCTACAGCATAGCTCATTTCCCCCGAGGTCTTGGGGGATATTGGTTGTACTTACATTGCCATTAAGACCCCATCTACTCCACATGGTGTCTTATACATCAACTGAAAGAGCTTTCACTTCGTCAACTGCAAGGTGGTGTGTAATCTACAGGGATTTAGAGACAAAGTGCCCGATTACCATCCGGGCAATGCTTAGGATTCCTACGTCTGGCACATGTCTGACCTCTAGCAGCATTTTGTGAGGGGCGACTTCCCACAGGGTCACCTAGTTAATAGTTGTACAATATTACCAGCTACACAGGTCAGGATAGGGTGTTCCCATTGGTGTAGACAGCACACCACTCATAATGATGTCTACTATGCACTGCAGCCGATACATGTCAAGCCTTGGAACACTAGCTGATGACCCCCATCCAAAACCCCACACCACTGCCAAGATGGCATATATCATCTGCAGACATGGAAAACTGTTGAACATGTGTTCAGACTCCACCTTTGCTGCCTGGCTACATCTGATGGCACACTGCAAAATGCACATGCGGTAAGCAGTAAGTTACTTATGGTGTGCAGTGTTACACAACACAGCAGTACAAAGGCAAATACAACTTAAGTTCACCACAGTAGTAACTAACAGACTTGGTGTAGCAGCATAAGAAAAGTCGGGAGCATAGTTACAAGAAGAACCATACCCCATACAAGGTAAAGATGGGCACACAGCATGCTGCAGCACTGGAGGTGGTGACTGATAAGCAAATACACAACAGCAGAAAGTAAGATGGGGATGAGCAGTCAGGATTTAAATCAAGATGCAGCATAACTGGTCCATCCTTCATAGTGAAGGCAAGCATGAGGAAAGAGTCTAATTGGGCATTCCAAGACTTTGAAAAGGCACATGACAAGATCTAAAGAAAGCTGATTTGGGCAGTCCTGTGATAGTCTGAAGTCCAAGAAACACTGGTAGCAGTACTGCAGGCTATATACAAGACTGAACATGATGACAAAAGTATGAATAATGGACAGACTTCTCAGAGATGTTCCCAGTGGAAGTAAGGGAGCAAAGTTTAGCTCTGCACCCACTGATGTTCATACTGGTGATGGATGACATTAACAAACAGATCAGAGAGGACATACTAACAAAGTCTGTACACAGATGATGCAATATTACAAGCAGACTTCGAACAGGATCTTCAGCAAATGAAAGAGGAACAGAATGCAAAACTGAAGGGCACACTGGATGAAACAGAGTACTAGCAAGACAGTTATGGGAGCAAATGGAGGAAGTCAGAAGAATCTGAAAATTGAAGAAGGGAAAATAGTGGAAAAGGTTAACAGCTTCAAGTATCTGGAAGGAGTGACTGAGGAGAAGGGAAGTATAAATGAGGAAGTCAAAGTTAGAATCAGAGGGGCTGCAGCCAACAGTCAGTGTACAAGGGTAGTTTGCGACAGCAAAATGCCAAAGAAACTGAAAAGTAAGATGCACAAAAGAGTGGTGCAACCAGTACTTCTGTATGATATAAAAACGTGGGCAGTGAAGGCAGGGGCAGAGAAAACAACTGATGAAATCAGAGCAGAACCAAAACTAGCTTCAACTGCAGGAAAAGGTAAAAGAACAGATTATAGTGGTTTGGGCACATGTAGGAAAGCAAAACATGATTTAGTGAAGAAGATTTGGAAGAAAAAGGAAGAAGGTAAGAGGAAATGAGGATTTACAGCAAAGAGATGAATGGATGCAACGCACTGACCTCAGTGGAAAAAAGTGTGTTTAATAATGAAGCTGAATATGCTGCAGGCACAGAGGCAATGTCTGGTCCATAACTAAGGCTGTCTCAAGGACAGCACAGAATAAAACTGATCCATCCATTAATACAAAGCTTTGCAGTATACACTAAGCTAGTAGGCAACATTGTGCACCAGACATTATCTAACCAACACAGGCTGGAAGGATGAGCAGGACACAGTCATCATCATCATTTGCAGAGGTGGGTTGGGGCACAGTAAGAGGTGACAACAATGCCACCATACAAATAAGAGTAACGGGAGTTGGAAGAAGTAGCTGTACAGGTGAGCAGCAGGGTGGCGGGGGGGGGGGTAAGGGAAGACATCCCTCAAGTGTCTGGGTGGAATTTCCAGGTCATGAACACTGGCCAGGTGTACCATTTGCCCTGCAGTGTTAAGGCTGTCGATGCATCTTGCACAATGGGTAGTGTAGCACTTTAGGATGGTGGATGTGAACTCTGATGTAGCTCCCCATGAGGGCAGCCAGTAGATGGATGGCATTCATGACTCAGAGGATGGCCATAGCCAGGTGTTGCACTCAGTAGATGAACAAGGGATAGGAACAGTACGGCCCAGCACAATCCAGAGAGGCTGATCTGGTGAGGCATCCCTGCTGTGGAGCCAGATGAGCACTGGCCACTACCATAAAACTGGTGACTCCTATATGTGGATGCTGCCATGGACAAGGGTGAGAGCAATGCAGTTCCTAAACAGTGAGGACCATCTGTGTATACCTGGACTGTGAGCATACACCATTCACTAGGACCCTTGCATTGCCATGGTATTTGCCATTATCCCCATACCAATGGATGCCATTTGTCTACAAATACCCTCAGCAGGTGTTTTTGCTACATGTCTCTATATGACAGGAAGTTTCATGAATTGTAGGTCATTCTGCAGTGGTCATACACCTTCACAGAGAGCATAAATATGCTCAGCAACTCTATCATGGGGTGCTAAGTGGCTGTCTATTCTTGGGTCACTGACGTGTACATTCTGATTAATGCCAACTGTGGTACCTAGGTAAGGGAAAAAATTAAAGTCATGGTGGAGACTGCCATCTAGAGGCATCTCCACTATCATGGGTGCACAAAAAGCAATGAGCAGCATCAGAACAGATCAGGATCTATCATGCACTACTGCAAATAATAAACTAAAAATGTCAGCACAGGCAGAAAAAACTTAGAAGTTGGGCAGATAAATATAAAGGAAAATGACAAAATAAGCACTTTATTGATGACCAAAAAAAAAAAATAATAATTTTAGAGAAATGGGAAAAAAAGCAAAAGGAACTGAAACACCACCAAAAACAGAAGAAATAGTTAAATTTTGGAGAAATATCTATGAGGATTCTGTGGAACATAATAAAGATGATAAATGGATAGAAGCAGTAACAAAAGAATAAGAAGTTCAAATGTACAGGATATGAAATGGGATGAAGTAACGGCTAGAGAGATTGAAAAAGTTAAAAAAGCTCCTAATTGGAAAATCTCAGGCCCAGATGCAGTACTTAACTTCTGGCTAAAAGTATTAACATCTTTACATGAGGATTTAGCCATGAGTAAGAACTATTTACAGTGGATATAAAAAGTTTACGCACCCCTGTTAAAATACCAGGTTTTTGTGATATAAAAAAATGAGACCACAATAAGTAATTTCAAAACTTTTCCCACATTTAATGTGACCAATAACCTGCACAATTCCATTGAAAAACAAACAAATCTATTAGGGGAAAAAATATAAAAAATAAAAAAAGTAAAACACACTGGTTGCATAAGTTTGCACACCCTTAAACTAACACTTTGTTGTGTGTGCACATCCTTAAACTAATACTTTGTTGAATGCTATAATTAAATCAAAAGGTACTGCAATCTTCTTGATTATGAGTCTATCAGCATGGCACATTTTGAGTGCCAATATTTTCCCACTCTTCCTTGCAAAAGCACTCCAAATCTCTCAGATTGTGAGGGCATATCTTCTGCACAGCCATATTCAAGTCACTCCCACAGATTTTCTATTGGATTTAGGTCTGGGCTCTGGCTAGGTCATTCAAAAACTTTAATTTCTTCTGGTTAAGCCATTCTTTTGTTGATTTGGATGTATGCTTGGGGTCATTGTCATGCTGAAAGGTGAAATTCCTCTTTATCTTCAGCTTTCGGGACAAAAGTGACTGGTATTTGGAACTGTTCATAATTCCCTCCATCTTGGCTAAAGCCCCGGTTCCAGCTGAAGAAAAACAACCACAAAGCATGATCCTGCCACCGCCATGCTTCCCAGTGGACATGGTGTTCTTTTGGTGATGCAAATTGTTGTTTTTGCGCCAAACGTACCTTTTGGAATTGTGGACAAAAAGTTTAACCTTGGTCTCATCAGACCATAACACATTTTCCCACATGCTTTTGGGAGGCTTGATGTATTGTATTGCAAATTTTAGCCAGGCCTGGATGTTTTTCTGTGTAAGAAAAGACTTCCGTCTTGCAACCCTACCCCCATAGTCCAGACATAAGGAGAATATGGGAGATTGTCACATGTAGTACACAACCAGTACTTGCCAGAAATTCCTGCAGCTCCTTCAGTGTTGCTGTAGGTCTCTTGGCAGCCTCCCTGCCCAGTTTTTGTCTTGTCTTTTCATCAATTTTGGAGGGACATCCAGTTCTTTGCAAATGTCACTGTTGTCCCATATTTTCTCCACTTTTTGATGACCGTCTTCACTGTGTTCCATGGTATATCTAATGCTGTGGAAATTTTTTTGTACCCTTCTCCTGACTGATACCTTTCAACAATGAGATCCCTTTGATGCTTTGTAAGCTCTCTGCAAAGCATGACTTTTGCTGTAGCAGGTAACTAATGTCTGGAAAATCCTACTAGGACAGCTGAACTTTATTTGGGGTTAATCAGAGTTTCTTTAATTGATGGTAGGTGTGTACCCAAGAAGACTGAATGCTGTAATTAAATCAAAAGGTGCTTCAACAAAGTATTAATTTAAGGGTGTGCACACTTATGCAACCAGCATACTGTACGTTTTTTTATATTTTTTCACCTAACAGATTTGTTTTTCAATTGAATTGTACAGGTTATAGGTCACATTAAAGGTGGGAAAAGTTTTGAAATTATTTATTGTGGTCTCTTTTTATATCACAAAAACCTGGCCTTTTAACAGGGGTGTGTAAAGTAAACCTTTTATATCCACTGTATATACACACACACAGAACAGACAAACCTGGTTAACAGGAAAAAAATACTACTTAAAAGCGAACCTGCAAGCTGTCCTAAAAACTAAAGACCAATAACCTGCCTTCTGATAATGTATAACATACACACTGGAATTGATGCTGACAGAGTTTAGAATCATTTAGAAGAAAACTTGGTCATGGCAAAAGAAAGTCATATGGAACAAAGGATCATTTGTTGTGAAAGTCGCAATGGAGAACTGCAAAAAAGAGAAGAATCTAAGTAAGGTATGGATAGACTACAAACAAGCATTTGACAATATCTCGGATTCATAGATGAGAGTGTTTAAAAATGTATAAGATACACCCTACATTACACAGACCATGAAACAGTGACAAACCACTTTGTAGTTAAGCCATGATAAAGGACAAATTATTATTCCACGGATAAAAATTCAAAGGGGGATATTCAAGGATGACTGTCACCAATGCTGTTTATTTTGCCCTTAACCCATTAAGCTGTCTACATAACAAATTATGTCATGCCTATAATTTGGCTCCTAGAAAATAACAAAATGTAAAAGACTTTTCTTTTTATGGATGATTTAAAACTGTATAGCTCATCAAATAAAGAACTGAAAGCACAACTGCAAGTGGTCAAAAGTCTTTCAGATGATATAAGAATGTCATTTGATCTTGATACATGTGCAAAGGCAACTTTTAAAGCAGGAACGCTGCATCACCAAGAAAACATTAGTATGGGACAGGAATATAATATAAAAACTTGAGCAAAAGGGAGTGTATAAATATTTGGGAATTGATGAAGGATCAACAATAAAATACACACAAATGTGAACAAAACTTAGTAAGGAACATTTTTGAAGACAAACAAACAATGAAAAGAGTGTTGACATCTAGGAACAAAGTCCAAGCTATAAACCAATTTTCTCTTCCTGTCCTAACTTTCAGTTTTGGAGTGACTGACTGGCCCCAAAAAGTGTTGCGTCAGTTGGACAGGAAAACAAGAATGCTTTATGCTTATCAAATGATTTATAAAAAAAAAAAAACAGTGTATACCAAGACTACATACTCCCCATTCGGAAGGAGGTATGGGCCTCCTCGAAATTGATTACATGTACAGATCTGCAATCATGGGACTGAATACATATCTGCTGACCTCACAAGATCCAAACTTTGTGAAAGTTTTAAAACATGAGGAGAATAAGTCTAATATGATTTCCCTGCTTAAATTAATAGAACCATATCGGTGTCGAGCAGGAATGGAAATCAAACCAGAAGTAGATAAAAATCAGGCAGCAAATGAATGTGCCAAAAAAAAAAAAAAAAAGAAAGAATATAATGTAAAGGATCAGATGAGAAGGCAAGAAATGTGGAAAATGCATAAATATAGTTGCAAGTATAGAAAACTCTTGGAATAACCTCATGTTGATCAGGATCGAATGCAGGAATTGTAAAGGAGACGTGAATTTATACCACAAGACAAAAGGTTAACATTCGCAGCTCAAGACAGTGGACTACTTGCAGAGATTGGTTTACAAAATCCATTGAACATGTGGGAGAAACTGACAAATGTAGGTTTTGTAAAGCAAAATTGGAAACGGTTGCTATTTGTGATATACTAATGGCAGAAAGACTGTATACTGAAAGGCATAAAAATGTGGCAAGGCTTGTGCATTGGGGATTGTGCAAACATTATAATACTGAAGTAGCTGAAAAGCGTTGAAAACATGAGCCACAAAACATTATAGAAAATGATGAAGCTTATATTACATGGGATCACCCATTACCAACATTTCAAAAAACAGATACAAGAAAACCAGATTATAGTAATCCATGAAAAGAAGACAAAAGTAGCAGTGATCACTAAAATTGCTACACCCAATGACTACAGTGTCTTTACGTACAGAGAGAGAGAGTCATAAAATATCAGGATTTGCAGGAGAAATGAGGACAATGTGGAAGAAGGATACCCAGACAGTCCCAATAGTAGTTAGGAGCAACAGGTCTTGTAAAAACAAATTTAGTCGTACTCAGACATGTTACCGATATATGTAACTCTCTATAAATTGCAGGAGGAGTCAATATTTGGCACATTGCAGATACTGCAAAGAGCACTTCTGCCTAACATCAAAGTCTGCCAGTTTCATGAACTTTAATCATATTTTAACTTGGGAATGGGGTCCATTTCTGCCATGGTATTAGAAATCCAAAAGACTTGGAGAAATTAAAAAAAAAAAAAAAAAGAGGCAGTATGGCTAACGGATGCCAACCAACCATGGCAAGCAGGTCCTACGAAGCCACTGTGGGGCTCACAGTGACAGGGCATCCAGCATTAAACAGATAATACAGATTCATTCTGCCTCTCCACTGTCGCCTCACACATGGGGCACATGTGCTGACTGTGCCACTGTATCATCTGACTTTGCCATGTGAACGATGCAATCATCATTAACTACAATTGACTTGATAATCTCAGACTTTTGCCGGTATGCTGAGCTGGACTCTCTGCCAGTGAAACCTGTAAATGTATGAATATAACGTATTTGTGGAAGTGCTGAAACAAATGCTTAACTCTCCCCAATCTGTGGCACACAGACTGGTACAGGCCACTTATGTGAATAGCATAAGCATGTGGGAACACATATGGAACAAATGCTTAACTCTCCCCAACCTGTGACACACAGACTGGTACAGGTCACTTATGTGAATAGCATAGCATAGCATGTGGGAACATACACACCTTGTGGTGTAGGTTGTCATCATTGTAGCACCAGTATACCTGTATATTCATAAGTGTTCTCCTGAATAACCACTTCGCACATGTTGGTTGGTGTATAATTAGACAGTACATGCTATTACTATCCTGGAACATCCCCTACATTCAGACAGCTGTCACCAGCACAGTTTCAACATCCAAGCTACTGTGAGGAATGAGGACTCATTTACCTGTTGAGAAAGGGTTGGAACTCTTCCACCTCTATAAACCACTTCTGTGTTGGTCGTCTCCCTCATGTGGTGGACCTGTCCCTGTTAATGTTGTATACCTTGGTTTTGGCATGTAATATCATATTGTTGACCCTGCAATGAATCTGCTTCTGTCCTATTATGACCATCCACAGCACTGACAACCTACATCACATCCTGTTACTCCTAATCTTAGACGGTCTTGTCAGTTTTACCGTTTTTAAGAATATGAGCTCCATGCATGCACAGGACCTGCAGTCGCACCTCTGTTATCTTGGTGCTGAACTTTCACAGCCACGGACATTCTCGTGCACCTGTAATAAGTGTACTCATATAGGTTACAGATGGTTGTCAGTGCGTGCATGAATGCCCTTGATAAACAGCTACATCAGAGCAGTGACACACACCTCCATTCAGTGGCTGTTATGCTGTGAGCATTCCCACCCAGTCCCATACTGACAGCAGCAATGGGCAAGTTACCACTGTATACTTTCTAGTAGCACTGTGCTGATTACCAGTGGTACTGCACACATCCTGTGCCTCTCACCTCCCGCTGTACACGTGGCCAAGCCGTAGCTTGGATGTAGGAGTCATTGTATGACCAGCAGCAACCCTTACTCTCTATGTGCATAGTCCATGATGTGGCCCTTTCAGCTACACAGTAACATAGGTTCATACTAGGCTATCTGCCCTAGGGCATTTATAAGCCTAGCCAGAGTGTGTTTGGCTTTCGCCACCCATTTTAAATTAATTTTGCTATGCCCTTATTCGAGGTTAGTATACTGTGCCTCCGTCTAACAGTGACAGAAGTGATACCTGGGGTAAACCTACGATCTCCCATCCACTCATCAAGATTCCTCTTGAAGAGAGTCAATGAGGGACTCTGCCTAACCTGGACTGGGATTTTATTCCAGAGTGAAGGGAGCCTCTGGGTTATGAATCTGTCCCTCCAGCATGTCCTATTTATTTCAGTGCTGAGGTTCAAGTCTCTTGAGCGCGTAGCTCGATGGGATTTGGATTTTCTGAGATGCAGCATGTCTATTAATTCTGGGTTGGACATGGCTTTATACGTCAGGCACAGATCGCCTCTGAGCAGGCGGTTTGCCACTGAGTAGAGCTTTTTCTGTGCTGTCTTGTGTGTCGGGGCAAGCCTCCCAACTCGACAGTAACACATCATGCTCTTATGCTATGTTCACTGTCAAGGTGGCCACCGAACTGCAACCTGTAATACCCTTGTGCTATATTTTCTGTCAGGGTTAGCACCCCTAGCTGAACAGCAATTTGTTATGCCCTTGTGTTATGCTACCTCATCCAATCTACAGTTTTTTTTTGTCTGTTCCTGTTATTTATCATGGGTACTCTACCAGCTGTTTCATTTTCTTTAATTCCTGAATTCTTATTCCTGACTTGCATTTCTTAACACCATCTCTCAAAAACAAGTGCAGCACAGTTTAACTGCACTATAAGGCACATCATATAATGTAGCGATTATGATAAACATGTGCACTTTTTGCAATCACCTCTGCCATAAAGTACTGTGTTATCATACCTATGCAACGCTACCATGTTCTCTCCTGCACATTCTTAGGCTAGGAGGCCATGGGCTTACTATGTTCATGCATAGATGTTCCAAAGCCTGTAGCACCACCACTCTCCAACAGTGATGTTTCCATAGCACCTTACAGTGCCCTATGATGTGCGCATTATGTGCTGCCCATTAACATGTAGCTATTTGCATGGGACTACCACTTTGCTCCTCAATCTGACCTACTGAGTGAAACGGGCCTCTTCAGGTGCTTGATTCAGTAGGACATTCTGCTTGGTGCAGCTAGGAGACCAAGAGTATTTTGTATCTGCTCCACAGGGACTATTCACAGGCACCTTCTGGACCATTATGAAGGCCCTTGTACAAGAGTGATACAAGACACCAGCATTCAAGGACAATGAGTGATGATGCCACTGACATCATGCAGTCTAGCTAGAACTACAGACCTCACAACAGTGACCTGCACAGGCAACATCCCAACCTGGACCACCAGTATGAGGCAAACATTAACAGACAGTAACTGGGCAATTTTTCTCTAGTTTCCTTGTTTTCTTTTGGCAAAGTCACAACATACTGAATAGTCTGTTTCCTTTTAGTGTAATCAAAGCTGACTTCAACAGCAAGGGACTGTCTAGCAAGTCTAACAGGCTGTCTGGGCTAGTCCATTTCTGTCATGAACAACTCAGATTTGATCTCAAATAGGCATGTCTACTGATGTATTTATTCTGTTTCTGCTTTGTCCTCCCCTTCTACAGTTTCAACTTTGGTGCAGGATGTGCAGCAATGGCATACAATGGGATCTGCTCAAGCCAACAAGCCACCAGGTCAGTTTCTCACAACAGGATGATGATGATAACCTTGCTAAAGGAACTCTGGAAGGTTTCGTTGTAACCTCTTCGGGAGGGGGACTCCTCTTTAACACGAGGCCCAAAAGGGCACGCTTAGTTAATTTGCATTAGTTACAGTGACTGGTTACATTTGAGATGCAAAGAGAAAAAAGTTCTGTCTCGAGTTAACCAGTCCTCCACTTCAAAAAGAATCACAAAAACAACAAAAGCAGCAGAGTGGAACACGGCTTCACTGTGCAAGTTAAAAATATCTAATCCAAACTTAAAACATATAAAAAGAAAGAAAAATGCATACAAAACAAGGAAAGCGCCTTCACATCTACAAACAGATGCTTCTTCAGACCACTGAGGAACTGTCACACAAAACTGATTTAAACATGCAGTTAAGCTGTAAAGCCTATCAGAAATTACCTATGCAAACTCCTAAAACCCAAATTAGGCTTTAAATAAACACACTCATTAAGACTATGGCCTTTATCAGACTGCAAGGTAATGATCCAATGCACTTCTACCTGCTCAGTCTTATTTCTGATATCAAAAAGAAAATAAAACCAGTGAAGATTCAGTAAGCGCTTTCGGCCCAAAAAAAGACTACTTCAGACTGAAGTAAATACAATTACAAAACATTTAAATAACCAATTAATGTCACATGACAGGCTTCCTCAGTGTTTTAACCCTTCGAGTTTTAAAAAACATAATGAACTCTTACCTATTGTTCAAGCCTGGAAAATGGCAGGCATTTAGTTTTACCTGGCACTTATATTCAAGCCATCCTAATTCATCTTCAGGGCTAAGGCATAGCTCTACATCTTTTAAAGCTTCTAAAACTAAAAACTTTAGTCAACCTTACTGTTTCCAGATTTAAAATGCTTAGCTAATGCATTCTTTTCATCCCCTATAAAAATGGCATATTTATGTTCATTCTCTTAAGTCACGTGTTTTTCTTCCAATGTAATAACATTTACATGTTGCACAGAACACTAAATAAACCACAAATTTAGACTTGCACAAGAATATTGCATTAATAATAATCTTTGTGTTGTTAATAGTTAAATGTGTTTCTTCAGTGTACAGAAAATTACAAGTTACAGTTATAACATTTGATCATGCCTTTCCTTTCCTTCCTAATCTTGGGCAAATTCAATTTTTCTTGAAAAAAGTTCTTAAAACATTTAGCCATTCTTTGTGTAAAAACATGTTTATTACTGATAACTTCTGTAATGTCAAACTTCTGTAATGTCAGGAGCTCCTCTGAAGAGATTCCAATTGTTAGTTGTTATATTTTTTGTAACACTGGAATCCAAACCGTTTGTTATAGGGATTCTAATTTTATAGTCGTTAGTTCTGATTTTTTGTGTTTTAGATATAGTTGCACTTCTTTACTGTGTAACCACAGACTTAGTATTAAATCCAAACTCTATGGATATCCCCTATTTTGTAATTTGTCACAAAAATTATTGCTTTCTATTGCATAATCTTCCTCACTGACAGTTAACTCACCGATTCTCATCAGTTGACATTTAGCTAAGTTTATTTTGGTTCTGTAAGGGTGCATACTGCTAAAATGCAAATAGGAGTTGTTCTGAACTTCTTTTTTGTAAATTTTGCTGGCAAGTCTGTCGCCTTAAAAACACACACATCTAAAAAATGAATAGAAACTTGGTTGTACTGGTAAGTAAATTTCAAATAATTACATACATTACATACAAAGCTAGGTCAAACCCTGAGCTGTTGGACATGCTCCACTTAAAGAAATCCCAATCCCTCTGAGGTACACGCTCTAAGGACCTAAACCTTGTCACCATAATAAACAGAACATGCAGGAGGAATAGATTCCTGTCCCAGAGACTTCCCATACTCTGGAACAAACTACCTATTTATATCAAACAAAGCTCCTCATTAGCACTCAAGAAAAATCTTGATGATTGGATGGGAGATGGGAAATTCACCCCGGGGATCACTTATGTGGCTCTGCTTGACAGGGGCACAGGAAAATAAATTTTCTTGGGTGGCAAAAGCCAGGGTACCATTTGGCTAGGCTTATATAGGCCCAAGGCCAAAAGCCTAGTACCTACCACCTATGAACCTATTATTTATATGGGTTATAAAACTTTCCATAGTATCTGTCCCTCTCCAGACCAAAAACAGGTCATCAATAAAATGAAACATGGTCACTACATTCTCTATGTAAACACCATCAAGAATATAGGTGGTTTCCCACCCATTCCATCCACCCATATAACAGTCTAAAAAAACTCCAGCTTTACTCCGTAGCATATCACCTATTCCAAGGTGATCTCTGCCTAACATATAAAGCTAAGTCAAAACCAGAGCTGTTGGACATGCTACACCTAAAGAAATCCCAATCCCTCCAAGCTACACGCTCTAGGGACCTAAACCTTGTCATCACAATAAACAGGACATGCTGGAGGGATAGATTCCTGTCCCAGAGACTTCCCATACTCTGGAACAGGCTACCCATCTATGTCAAGCAAAGTTCTTCATTAGCACTCTTCAAGAAAAATCTTGATGAGTGGGATGGGAAATGCACCCTGGGGATCACTTCTGTCTCTCTGCTCGACAGTGGCACAGGAAAATAACTTTCTTGGGTGGCGTAAGCCAGGAAGCCTTGTTGGCTAGGCTTACGTAGACCCTTGGGCTGATAGCCTAGTACCTACCTATGAACCTATTCATAAATAAATTTACGTAGCTGGGGGCCATTGCTGCCCCCATAGCTACTCCGTTTGCCTAAAGAATTGGTTGCTAAAACTAAAGAAATTTAGTTTCTCGAAAACTCAAGATAATGTCCAACAATTCCATCAAAAGAGAAACATATTGCTGGAAAACATTTTTGACCTTATCAGTTCTAACCTGTGTCCATACCTTCTTTATTTCGTATGACCATATATAATGATTTGATGTCTAAAGTGACTAACAAGTCACTGTCTAAAATGTTGACATCTTTAAGCTTGTTGACAAAATCAAAGGTGTCTTTAATCTAAGTTTTGTTCTTAACTATAACTTGCTGTAAATGCTTGTCAACATAAATGGCCATACTCAGTTTTGCTGTTAGTGCTGGAAACTATAAGCCTTAAAGGAGGGCTATTCAAGTCCTTATGAATTTTTGGTATCCCAAAAATTCGGCTGATTTTAGGGTTGTCAATCATAAAATACTTCCTTGTAGGTTCTATTATTCCAGTAAAAAAACATTCTTCAATCACAGAATTTATAAAAGAATAACATTTTTTGACTTCTCTAAAATAAACTTTGTCATAAAAATCTGTCAGACAACAAAGTACAGTTTTGTACCTACCATAAATGTAGATGTTCGAAGATCCACATTGCTGCAGTCCTTACATATGGGTAGTCCGCTGTCCTCGGTCGGCCCGAATACCAAAGTATTAGGCTGACGTCGGTCAAGGCGCTTAAAACTGACATCAGGACGTCAGGGTACAAAAGTGCATGACCGACGTCATTTCCTCAGTCTTTTCTTGCCCCAGATGTCAGAAGGCCCTAACAAGACAGGCCAAAGCCCAAAAACCAGCAAAACCCAACCAACCACCCGTGCACTAACCATATTTACAAGATGTACAACACAAACCACACCACCACCTTCAACAACAGAGGGGAAGGAGGGAGGGTAAATTGGACTGCAGCAATGTGGATCTTCGAACATCTACATTTATGGTAGGTACAAAACTGTACTATGTTCTTCATCTCACATTGCTGCAGTCCTTACATATGGGTAGAATCCCAAAGCAGAGGTAAGGGAGGATGGCAAAACTATAAAGCATTAGGAGCTGCCAACATGCCTTGTAAAATTGCAGTTGCAAATCCAGCCCTAGATTTAGAGTAAAGTGGAAGGTGGTAATGCTTAGAGAAAGTATGCACTGAACTCCAAGTAGCTGCTTCCAAAATATCTTTAGTAGCCACCCCCCTTTAAAAAGCTGTAGAAGTGGCAGTAGCCCTAGTGGAATGAGGCCTAATCCCAGCTGGAATCTCCTTACCATGATGGGAATAACAGAAAGCAATACAAAACCAATCCACTTAGAAATAGTTTGTTTTGAAACAGGTTTGCCCTGAGAACCCAAAGCAAAAGAAACAAACAACTGCTGAGACTGCCTGAACCCTTTAGTTCTGCTCAAATAATATCGCAACTGTCTGTGAATATCCAAAGTGTGCAAAATCTTTTCCCCTTTATTTTGGGGGTTTGCATAAAAAGTAGGCAAATGAATAGTTTGGTTTAAAGCCACACTAGAAACCACTTTAGACATAAAAGAAGGGTTAGTACGCAAAGACACCCTATCCTTGTGGAAAATTAAGAAAGGCTCAACTGCCATAAGGGCCTGTAATTCAGAAACCCTTCTCGCAGAGGTAATGGCCAACAAAAAAGCAGTCTTCCAAGATAAATATTTCAACTCTGCCGATGCTGCAGGCTCAAAAGGTTGTAGAGTGAGTTTCTCCAACACAAAAATGAGATCCCAAGCAGGAGTAGGAGCTCTACGTGGGGGTCTTATATTCTTTGCCCCTCTAAGGAATTGCTTAAACAAAGGCTGAGAAAATAATGGTGGGTCACAGTCATAGTGAGCAGAGATTGCTGCAGCATGAACCTTTATAGAGGAGAAGGACAAACCTTTGTCCAATAACTCAGTAAGGTATTGAAGCGCCACACTTAAATTAGGTTTAGAAACATCAAAGTCCTTTGCTGTACTCCAAAATAAAAATCTCCTCCATTTATCTGCACAAACTTTCCTTGTACTAGGCCTTCTGGCCTCCAAAATAACATTCAAAACTTGTTGTGGAAGCTGAGACCCTCCAGGGTTTAAACCAGAATATGCCAGGCTGTCAGATGTAGAGAATGAAGTTTGACATTGAGTAAATGACCGTTCTCCTGAGACAGCAGGTGAGGAATCGAAGGCAAAGGCCATGGAGGCTCCTGTACCAGACTTCTCAGTAATGGGTACCAGTGCTGTCGAGGCCAATCTGGAGCTATTAAAATCATGTTTGGCTTGTCCTGTCTGACCTTCAGCAGTACCTTTGGGAGGAGAGGCAGAGGTGGAAAGGCATATACGTGAAGATTGCTCCAATTGAATGAGAGAGCATCCACTTTCCAAGCTGAGGGATGAAACCTTTTTGTGCAAAACTTTGGCAGCTGGTAATTTAGTGGAGAAGCGAACAGATCTATGTCTGGAGTTCCCCATAACACTGTCAACCTCTGGAATACATGAGGATCCAATTTCCACTCGTGGGGATCCATAATTTGTCTGCTCAACACATCTGCTAAGGAGTTCTGTGCTCCTGGCAGAAACCTTGCCTGAAGATTTAGCTGTAAACTGAGAGCAGTCTCCCACAAAATCATTGCTTGTCTGCATAGAGGATAAGAATGCGTTCCCCCTTGCTTGTTGATGTACCACATGACAGTTGTGTTGTCTGTTTGAATCAACACCTGCCCTGGAAGAAGTAAATCCTTGAAAGCTATCAATGCAAATTGGACTGCTAACATCTCCTTCAAGTTGATATGTAGATGTTGAAGTCTGGCAGGCCACGTGTCTTGTATCCATTTTCCATTTAGATGAGCTCCCAAGCTTTGTCTGAGGCATCTGTCGTTAAAATCTGACTCGCCTCTGGCCGGGTCACAGAGAGTCCCTTGTTTAGGTGACATTCCTGAGCCCACCACAAAAATTCCTTTTGAATGCAAGGTATTATTTGAATGACAGTGTCCAAATCTTGGCAGTGCTGTGTCCATACATTCTTGAGATACCATTGTAGCTTCCTCATATGCAGTTTGGCATTGGGTAGTACCAGAATACAAGATGCCATGAACCCCAAGGCTTGAAGGACTGTCCTTGCAGTCAGCCTGGACTGATGAGACAACTGGTGGAAGTAAAGAGAAAGATTCTTTTGTTTGTCCGGGGTCAAAAGGCCATCTGGGATGCTGTATTCAGTCTCACACCCAGAAAGCACATGTCCTGAGAGGGTACTAGACTGGACTTTATTTCATTCACAGAATACCCCAGGCATCTTAACACTGCCATCACATACTGTAAATGATGAAGAAGTTCGTCCTTTTCTTGGGCCAGTATCAGGCAGTCGTCCAAATAAGGATAGATCTGTATTCCTCTTAGCCTGAAGAAAGCTACCACTGGAGCCAGAACCTTCGTGAACACTCTGGGCGCAGTAGATAAGCCAAAGGGCAATGCAGAGAACTGATAATGTGAAGTCCCAGCCCGAAAACGCAAATACTTCCTGCAACTGGGCCTGATAGGAACATGAAGGTAAGCCTCTTTGAGATCCAGAGTCACCATCCAGTGATCTTTGCCCAGCAGAGGTAAAAGCTGTTGTAACGTTAACATTTTGAACTTGGGAATGTCCAGATGTGTTGAGGATGGATAAATCCAAAATTGGTCTCCACGTGTTTCCTTTCTTTGGTACTAGAAACAGGCGAGAATAAAATCCTAGGCCCACTTCTGGCAGAGGAACCGTTTGTATGGCCCCTATTTGAAGTAGTAAAGAAATTTGCTTGCGAGCCTCTAGTCTTTGCTGAGGAGGAACGTCCGGCATGCCTTTGAAAGGAGGCAAGGTATGGAAATAAAACTTGTAACCCTGGTGTATGATATCCAATACCCATTTGTCTTGGGTAATCAACATCCAATTTTCCTTGAAGAGTGCTAACCTTCCTCCCAAAGGTGCTGCCAGGCAAGAAGGATCTGGCAGCTGAAAAAGTAGGTCATTGGGCCTGTTTACGAAAGGACTGGCCCCTGCCCTCACCGAAGATTGTGCAGGTGAACTCCTGTTCTAGGTCTGAAAGAACTCTGAGCTCTGCCCCTACCACGCCTAGATCTACCCCTAGACTGAGAATCATAAGATGGATACGTCCACCCCTTAGCAGGCCAATTCCTACTAAACTGGAGGCTGAACTTGCAAAAATCCTTAACAGCCTGCATAGACTTAGCCTTGTCTTCCATTTTCTTCAAGACTGATTCCACAGGTGAACCAAACAACACATCAGACTGCAAAGGAGCATCCAAAATCCTTGTCTTAACATGGTCAGATAAATTCTGATCCTTTAACCAGGCATGCCTGCGAAGAACTGAGCCAGTGGCAGCCACCCTAGACGAGGCCTGCACAGCATCAAAACCACACTGTAATGAATGCTTACCCACTTGTTCAGAGACATGCACCAAATCTTGCAACTCTTTACACTCAATGCCTTCCGCCAGAGCATCCACCTTAGACTTCAATTGAGAAAGAAGAAAGTTTTGATATTTCAACATATGAAACTGGCAATTCAAAGCCCTCATAGCTAAGGTAGAAGATGTATAGACCTTCTTTCCCCATCTATCCAAAGCTCTAGCTTCTTTATCTAGAGGAACCGGATTTTTACAACAGAGGCCTTGACACCCTTAGGTCCCTGACTAATAGTTTCTGGGTCCGCCCTAGGACTCTTATAAAGATATTTATGAGCCTCAGGCACCCTGTAATACCTATCCGGTTTAACAGGAGCAGGAGGCAGAGAATCAGGATTAAGTGAAGCCTCTGCAAACACATCTTCCACAACATCCAGAACAGGGGTATAGCCAAGGGCCTATGCTGGGGTAACAGCAAAACTCCCTAAGCCTTTTCCTAGAATCAGAGAAGTCCTGACCTTCCCACTTAAAATGTTCCCTCATAGAATGAAGTGTCTCTGAAAAAGAAAAAATCCTCTGGAGGAGAAGCAGAAGGAGTGGAATCATCTGCATCAGAATCAGAATAAGGAGAATACTCCTGCAAGTCTTCAGCTGAACACTCTGAAATATCCCCAGCCTGCTCAAAACTTCCCAACTCTGGCTCCACCCTAGGCCTCTTATCAGGAGGGGGCATAGAACCTCTAATCAGAGTAATTAAATCTTCTGCCATTTTAAGCATGTGCTTCTTAGGCACAGACCCTGCTGAACTAGGAGTGACACCAACAGAAGCTGTAACTGGCCTGCCTCTGGGAGAAGCCTTGGAAACAGAAGAAGGCCTAACCACCCTAGGAAGGGAGGGGAGTACAGTAACTTGGGAAGCCCCTTCAGCCTGACCTGCCTCCTGAGAGACCACCTCCTGCAAAATCAAAGTCTCCCCCTGAGACTCCAGAGAAGTCTCCGTCGGAACCACCGGTTCCACTGAAGCCTCTAAAGAACCGGCGTCCGGAACGGACGACTCATCTTGCCTGGGTTTAACTGTTTTGTCTTTGCGCTTCTTCGCAGAAGCGGGCGCCGGAGAATCCGACGGCATATTATAATTGCACCGCTTCCCAAAGACCAGCTTAGCACAATCCAACCTTCGCTTAATAGTGCGTTTATTGAACCCAGCACAAAAGCGACACCCAACAACGTCGTGCTCAGGCCCCAAACAAGGAATACACAAAGAATGATAATCCCTATGCGGTATCTGTTTCCCACAAGAAATACAGTTATTCACTTTTTCTGACATCTGGTAAAACACTGAGGCAAGAAAAAAACAAAATAATCCCCAACGGGGTACTTAGCCAACTTGGATTCGGTCTGAAACTCCGAATTCGAAAAATTTCAGAACGCCGAACGGCACTTGCAACGCTGCTTCTGCATCGGACCATGCGGCAAAAAAGACTGAGGAAATGACGTCGGTCATGCGCTTTTGTACCCTGATGTCCTGATGTCAGTTTTAAGCGCCTTGACCGACGTCAGCCTAATACTTTGGTATTCGGGCCGACCGAGGACAGCGGACTACCCATATGTAAGGACTGCAGCAATGTGAGATGAAGAACATCTTAAACATTTCAGACTCAATTTTCTCTATCCATTATCACCAAAGCTCCCCCTTTGTCTGCTTTGAAAATTAGTGTACTCTCATCATTCTTCAAAGCATAAAAATCAGTCCTTTCTTCACAAGTCATATTATAATACTTGAAGGATGTTTTATCATCAAGCATTTGTAAAATTTGAAATTCACACATTTAAAAATAAATCTAATTCTTGCCTTAGCGGTGGGTTATAAATACTAGGCTTTACAAACTTGTCACCAATATAACATTGATTTTTAAAAATGAATTTAAAATTTAGCTGCCTTACATAATCCCTTAAACTGTTGATAGTTTCCATCGCATCGGCTTGATTAGAAGGAACAAAATTCCAACCTTAGCTTAAAGTCAAACATTCAATTGCAGTTGGGTCGCTTTTAGATAAATTAACTATCTTAAAACATACGATACCTAGGTCTTCCTTTTGAAGTTGTTGCTCCTCCAGTTTTTTTTTTTAATTTTGATTCTTAGCATAATGCCCTTTATTAGTGGAAGTCACTTGAGCTCATGTTCGTGTTTGACCACTGTTTTGCTGATTAAAAAAAAACAAAAAAAAACAGGTTGAGATGAGGTATCTGTAGATTGATTGAACCTGCCTATTTACATGCCGGTTTTCAGCAATTCCAACTGAAATACTCAAAGAGGCTGTTAAGTTAAAAGGAGGAATACTAACATGCTGATTTTCTACCGGTAGCCGAGTGTGAGTTTTGTTCGGTCCCTTTTGCTTTTGGAACAAGCGTTCCGACCTCCTTATTGCATTATTTTCACTATTCTGATTACTTTCTTCCTTGCTTGGAGGAGAATCCACTTCTTCATGTGCTATGACGCAATAAACTGAGGCCATGTCCCTTCATAATCTCAGCGGTCTCCTTCAAGCTTTTTAGTCTTTCTTTTTAGTAATACTTCGTTCAGTTTGATCAAACAATCTTGAATTATAAACATTTTGGACTCAAAGTTGTCCACCGATATGCTTTCTTTCAGTTTATTAAAATTAAGTTGAATCTTGTCATTTAAATTATTGTTGTTTTCTTTGATGAGCGAAATAAGGAGCTGCATATATTGAAAGCCAGCATTTTGATTAATTTCAAGACATTTGTCCATAAATTCTTCTGAAAAATTATTTTCTGCTGGTAGTTTGTTGTCTCTTAGCCCCTTCGACACTCTAAATCTCCTCAAACTGCTTTCAAAAAATAAATTGTCCCATTGTAGTCTAGTTCTAAGAAAACATCAGAATGACTTGCATTGGGAGTAGCAGTTCCTTGAAGGTTTCCATTGTTGAATGGATTAATGGGTGGTGTAAGGCAACCAAGTAAAACTTCATCACTGTTGGTCCGATTCACAGCACCAGTTGCTACACTGGTTTGCCTAGCTATACTGGTTTGTCTAACTGTGAAACCAGCATTCCCTTGTTGATTAACAATGAAGTGTCAATTCAGGGTACATCCTGTAGGTAAAGATAAAAAAACAGTTCCCTAGGTACTGGCGTTCTCCATTTCACCATAAAACAAAATGATCCAACAAAAAACAGTGAAATTCAATTCTGGTTTAACCAAACAATCAAAAGGAAATAAAACCAGTGAAGAAAAATCCACTTTAATAGTTATAGAACTTCAGTAAGCGCTTTTATCTTAAAAAAAGACACCCTCAGACTGAAGTAAATACACCTACAAAACATTTAAATAACCAATTAATAAGTCACATGACAGGCTTGATAAGTGTTTTAACCCTTTGCGTTTCAAAAACATAATGAACCCTTCCCTATTGTTCAAGCCTGGAAAACGGCAGGCATTTAGTTTTACCTGCCACTTATATTCTGATGTCACCCAAACATCTATTAAAATTCATTAAATGTATGATTTGAAAGGCAAACACAAGATCCATACCAGTACTGCTAATATGCTTAGCTAATACATTTGTAGTTACACCTCTATGGATCTCACTGACATGTTCACGTATTCTTTCAAGTCATGCAGGAGATTTGTATAGGTAATTTCTAATAAGCTGTCTAGCCTAACTGCATCCTTTACCGAAGGAGAAACATATTCTTTCCAACAACTGAAGCCACAGCAGACAAAGATACATGGAACAGAGAATGCAGACCAGGAGCCAAACAAGTGACATTGTTTTTAACTTATCAAAATACAAACTAAATGATGATTAAATTGCATTACTTAACAAGGGATTTACTTTCATCCCTACCTATTTTAATGATATTTCAGACATTACTACAGATTTTAGATTTACTAGGAATATTAACAAAGCAATTATTTGGTTTTAATAATTCATAAGTGAATAACACTTAAAAGAAGCAGTACTTTTATATTGATAAATAATCCTATTACAGCTGCTTTTGAGCACGCAGTAGAAAAGGATATTTATCAATTGTCTCACCGTCACAAATGTCATTTTTATAATCTTACAACTGAGCAACGTGCAGCAATACAAACACTTTCTGCCAATACAGAAATTGTCATCAAACCAGCAGACAAAGGTGGATGTGTTGTGATATTTGATAGACAATTCTATGATTCAAAAATGTATATGTTGAATACGAATGAATATTTAGCCATTAATAAGAATGAAGTTAACAGCATGGTTTATGATATGCATCTTAATGAAGAATTACCACTTGATACCTTAGAATTTTTTCACGTTACCTACTCCAATCATATCTACAATACATGAGTGGATGGGAAACAGAAAATTCACCCTGGGGATAACACCAGTGGCTCTACTCGACAGAGGCACTGGGAACTAAGGTCGGATGGCATTATGCCAGGGTAATCCTATGGCTAGGTTTGTAAAGGCTCCAGGGCCATTAGCCTAGTACACACCTATGAACCTATGAACATGGTATACCAAAAATTCATAAGTCACTAACAAATCCTCCTTTAAGGCCTATAGTTTCATCTCGAGGATGGATTACACAGCCCATTTCCTATTATCTTGAAAACAAGTTTAAACCTGCTCTTGCTCTCTCTACTACGATTGCCAAGGATACTTCATAATTTTAAGAGCATTTGTACTTATGGACAAAAAAAATGATAGGATTGTTACTTTATCACCATAGACTTTACTTGATGCCCTATTTACCCGTATACCTAATGAAATAGGGATAGAACACTTGCTTGAACTTATGATGTCTAAAGCACTACATTCTGCAACTGAAACAAATGCCATCTGTGTACTTACAGAGACCATTCTTGCTAATAATGTGTTTTTGTTCCATGAAAATATTTATAAGCAATGCAAAGGTGCAGCCATGGGAACCTCCCAGGACTAATAGCTATGCCAACTTAGTCATGAACAAATGAGAGCTGGATTTCATTTTATCAGAAAGCAATAATATTTATAAGAATAATATGTCTTACTGACATTTTGTAGTCGACTTGCTTTTAATATGGAAAGTTTCTTTAACATTATTTAATGAATTTTTGTCATACTTACATTCAACAACCAACTTTCTGAAGTTTAAACATACTATTCACTTTTCTCAGATAGACTTTTTAAATATACAGTTAAATAAAGGTACTACTGGAAAATCTGAAACCACACTTTTTTTAAATAACCTGTCAAGAAAAACACATCTACATAAACAAAGTATTCATCCTCCACATATTTTTAACAATAGTCAGAAACCATTATTCAAGGGTAGCTAGGTTAAATACAAACCAAAAGAATATGGATATGCAACTTGAAAATGTAGCTAAAGATTTTTTTAAACACAGGATATAATGAACAAGTTATAAATAAATTAACGAGAGACATACAAACTAAAAGACAATACTCATTAACGCCAACCTTCTCAGAAAAAGTCTAGTCAAACAGATACATCTAATACCATAAAAGATTTTGCACACTTTAGATGTATTTTTACATATGATCCCAACATAAATAAAATACAAGAGATCATTAACAGACATTGGTTTATGTTACAATACATTCCAGCTTTTAAAGACATAACTATTGAACATCTTAGCTTTGGATATAGGAGATCCAACAATCTTAAAGACATCTTGTGCTATAAAGAGCAAGAAAAATATATTAATAAATTAATTACAACCAAAAAAGGAACTCATAAATGTTAACTGCCAGTTTTGTAAATACACTTATACAGAAACATGCTTTACTCATCCAGTCAAACAAAAATAATTTTAATCGAGGACCTACTGAACATGTAGCACGAAGAATATCACATATATGGCAGTTTGTAATTAATGCAATGCCTTCAATACAGGTAACACTAATAGAAGACTTAAAGAAAGGATCTGTGAGCATCTCCCTGATGCACAGAAACCAGTAAATACAAATGCACTTTAAAAGTATGTTAAAGATACTAATACCTCACATGAACTTAGTTTTTTCATATTACAAACTGCTCCAGAAAATGTTAGAGTAGAGGAGGGGATATTAAAAACTATACAGAAATATTAGAAAATAAATGGATCATACAATGCATTAAAGCACTTTATGTGCATGCTAATTTCCAATGCTCCTACACTAGGTCTGTTTAAGTGCATGTTACTTTAAAGCTGCTGATCACATGATTTTAATTAATTAAATAAGATGTGTATTTAAATGCTTTGTTCTCCTTGTCTCACCATTTGCCTGAAGAAGCCTATCTGGCGAAAGCAGTAAGTCAAAGTTTCCTCTCTTTTACCGACTGCCATGGTGCCGATTCATTTTTTCTTTTACATTTATTTTAAACTTAGTACAACCAGCTTTATCTACGAGGAGGAACTTTTTTAGTTTCTATTCCAATGCTATGCTACCAAACAGGTAAGCAGTGTCACACTGCATTATGCTACCACACCTTTGATATTTAGTGCTGTGTCAAGACTAGAGATGGACAAGACACAACTGGGTTAAGCAGAGTTTGAGCTCAAGCACAAATTTTGCATGGGTTTGTGGTCCAGCAATGGGAACAAGCCAAGCCTCAGTTTATTTTAGCTGTTTTTTTTTTCCAGGCTACAATTTAAGTCAAGTCACATCAGACACCTAATGTGGTTGGCAGAGACCTTATTTGGAGCTGTACCACACTGCTAGTTATGTAGGCAGTCAGAAGTAGTGGCTTTTGAATGTAGACATGGTAAGATTGTTTTCTTCATCTGCAACAAAACAATACATACCTCTCTACTTTACCTGACTTTGCCTTATATTTTTGCTCTATCCCTAGTAAAAATTTCCAATTCCTGATAAATCACTGGGGCTTAAAGTCAGAATAATGTCAGATATTACAGATTTTCGCTTCTTTTTTTTATTTTTTATTTAATATTTGTCTACTGGGAAAGTCTGACTTGGAACAAAGCCAATTTCAGCGGAGGCCCGGGTAGAAATGCTCCAGATGCATGTCTTTGAGCTTCTTGTTGCTCAGAAAAATGAAAGTTATTTACTTATCCTAATGATAGATTAGTGTTGTCTGTTTTTGTCCTGTTCAACATGTGGGCTCTTGGATCTTCTTTCAGAAACTTCAATTCCAGAGCTCCACCCATAGCACACTACTCCCCATCTAGCTCCACCCATAACACACTACTCCCCATCTACTTCAAATCAAGTATGCCCCTCACACAGCTTTCTAGGATATACATAACTCCAGGAACCAAATCAAGAACCCAAAAGGACACCACCCTGAAGGCCAGACTACCTGATAACACTGGAGTCAAACTACTACAAGGAGAGAAGGATGGTTGAACCAGACGGAAAAAGAAAAAACAGATCTAGCATTATGGTAAGTACATAATTTTTGTACCTGATATAGTCATTTCCACCAAGCTACAATCTGAGGGAGAGTTCGCTGCCATGTAACATCCCAGGAAAGTCTTAGAACAGAACATTTTGCAAAATGATGGAACCAAAAGAGGCCCTAGACATAGACAGTACATCCACAATTTATTTATTTTATTTATTTTTATTTTACATTTGTTGACCGGGATAGTCCATCTAGATTTATGTCCATTTTTAGTGGAGGCCCGGGGAGAAAATCTCCAGTTATAGAATAATTAGTTTTGCACAATAGTTAAAGTTAAAAGTTATAGACATTACACAGGGGTAAAAATACACGATTAACATTCATAGTTAGAATTCATATACAGTGAGAAGTTAATATACATAGTTATAAGCATTACACAGGGGTAAAATACACCATTAACATCCATAGTAAAAATTCACACAGAGTCTCAAATATGATTACTTGTTAGTGAGTGAAGCCAGTGATAGGGACTCTCAAGTTACACAGTATGTCATCTTAAAAAGACAGGTTCATCACAATTTGATTGAGAAATGCTAGCAGTACTGGTTAGATAGTGTAGTAAAATAGAGTTTAAATCAGGGTTAGTGCAGGGACAAAGCCAGTGCATCCTGAAATACTGTTTGAGGCCTTTTTTGAAGAGTCTAGGAGAGGATACGAATAAGACAGTCTGGGAATTCCAAGTTTTGCCAACGTAGTTGGCAAACAGGGACTCACAGGCTCAGTTATGTAATTTGTAATGGGACATTAATGCTTGAGTGCCAGACCAAGTGACAGTAGTGCAAATGTCAGAGGCTTTTGAAAAGAAAACAGTACAAATAACATGAAAACAGCTACATAGATGCAGTTGTACCCATGGGAAACAAGTGCAGGGCAAACCTCAAAAAGAAACCAACATGGTGGAGCCATAATATCAACAAAATTTACGAAGAGTAATTCTCAGAATGTTAGATCCCTTGTCACTGAAAAACAAACATCTCAAGAGCTTAATGAATTCCAACAAAGCCAAGTCTGAGGCTAAAATAGTTACCCAAAACAATTGCAAAGCATATTTTAGTTATGTTTGTAATCCTAAAAGCACAACATAGCAGTGTGCTGAGCTAACTGTGAATGATGTTACCTACACTGAGGCTGAAGATGTAGTTGAACCTACTGTCTTCCCTTCAGTTTGTCCCTCAAAATATACCTGAAACTGTCTCGCTCCAGCTATCACAAAAGACCAAGTCTTAAAATGCTATCAAAAGCTAAAAATACTGCATCAATAGGTCCTGACAATATCCATGGATAAATCTTAAAAAGTATGAAGTGTGATTCAGCCACACTCAACACTATTCAGTCTCAGCCTCCATATAGGTTTTGTTTAAAGCAAAAGGAGAACAGCTGCAGCCAGTCCCCTTCATAAAGCAGGATCTTTCACAGATCCAGACAATTACATACCCAATATGCAAAGCCATGAAAAAACAATCAATACATGGGGAATCTGAAAACACTGGACCCATCTTAGCATGGATTCATTAACTGCAGGTCATGCTTACGCAACCTGGTGGACTTTTTAAAAAAGGTCACCAAAGTAATGGATGATGGCAAAACAGTACACACCGCATAAATCAACTTGGCCAAAGCCTTTGACAAAATTCTACACTCAGGCATAGCTAAAAAAAGCTAAATAAACTGGGATTAATACCCTATGTCTTCCACTGGATTGCCAAATGGTTCACAGATAGGACGCAGATAACCAAAATAAGGGAAGTTACTGCCACAAAGAGACCAGTAACCAGTGGAGTCCCCCCCACCAGGGTTCTGTGCTGAGACCTCTACTGTTTAGAAGCTACTTTTCTGAACAGTCAACACCAAAAGGGCTCTGGCTGACTGACTGCAAGCTAGGAGCAGTCGCCAAATCTCCAAATGACTTGGCCATCCTGCAGGAAGGTTTTCCCAAATAAGTGCTGACAAAATGATGGACTGAAACTAAATGACAAAAAATGCATTATGCTATGCTTTGGGAATTCATTTACTCCTGGGAACTATAACATTGACAACACATGCCTAAGAGTTAACCTAATTGTTCACGATTTGGGAACTTGTGTGGACAGTTACCTAAACTTTGACAAATGTGTCCACTGTTGTAAAAGTCCTTCTATACTGCATAGTTTATAAACAAAGGGATTGTGTCTAAATCTAGGGATCTCACCAGCCTCCTTTACTCAGACCTCATTAGGCCAATCATTAAATATAATGCTTCCTTTGGCATATTTCTGTCCAGACACATGCAACCACTGGAACATCCAAAAAGATACCTTACTGAAAGGATACAAGGCCTAAACATCATGTCCTCCATGGACCAACTCAAATCCCTGTTATTATACTCAGTATCCTATAGAGCGCTAAGGGATGACCTTGTGTCTGTCTGGCATACAAGGCATTCTCCAACCCATTACTGTTGGATTTACTGGACATCAGCAAGTCAAACTGCATCAGAAATACTCTATCTAGGGATTTAAACCTCTTCTGCAACTTTAACGTAATGGTTTGGAGAAACAGGTACATCTTGCAGGGGATACCGCTGCTCTGGAACACACTCTCCCATCCACATAAAGCAAAGTTCATTTCTGTCCATATTCAAGTGCAGCTTCGCTCTATGGAAGGGAAACATTTACATCAGGACTGCCCCCTGTCAGAGGTAGCTCCTAAATGCATATGGGTTCCCTCAAATTATCTATGGTATGATCCCAGTTATTCTCATTGGAGTAATATAGAATTATCGACCATGGGATGGGTAAGATCAATATATAACTAAATAGGACAGAGTATTTCAGGCACAAAAAGGGAAACTGGCTAGGCGTAAAATGGCCCACAAAGGCAGCTAGTCTAGTACTTACCTAAGAATCGGTAAGTTGCAACTGCCCTGGTAGAATAACCCTTTGGTTTTGTGGGTAAAGAACTTTCCCTCAAAGTACATACAATAGAAATGCAATCAGAAAGCCATGTGGATAAGATTGTTTTAAGCGCAGGTTTACCCATCCTGGCCTTGGAAAAGGAGACAAAGAAATGTACTGAGTCAAAGCATTTTGAAAACTGAGCAAGTAACATCTAAATTGTCTTATGAACATCCAAGTAATGATGCAAATATTGCCCCTTATTATTAACATTTGGAAATAAAATGGGCAATTGAATAAGATAGTTCAAAGTAGACGGAGAGATCACTTTGGGCAAAAAAGAGGGATTAGTCCTGTGGGAAACCCCATCCTTTTATAAAATCAAATAAGGAGGGACAGAGGACAAAGTATATAGTGTAGACACTCATCTAGCAGAGGTCATCTCAACTAGAAAGACTGTTTTCCATGTTAAAAAGTTCAAAGAACAGGTAGCAGAACAGTAAAAATGAGAGCTAGCCAACATTTCTAGCATAAAGGATAGATCCCAAGGAGGAGCAGGATCCCAAATTGGTGACTAATAAAAAAATGCCCATAAAGAAGGCTCTGGAGATCTTAAGGGCAGACAAGAAGAATTGTCTAAGCAAATGTGAAAATTAGAAATAGTGGTGATCTGAACCTTAATAGTAGAATAACTCAATCTAGAATGAAAAATATCTAAGAAAACCAGGATGGCATCAAAGGGGGCAGAAAAAGTATCTAGACTTCTAGATGATGCCCGAATAGCAAAACCTTCCACACAGAAAGCTTTTGTGAAGACAATGGGTTATTGATAACTCTGTCAGAAAGCTTAGGATCCCTGAACCATCACTGGAATAAAACCATGTGGTCAATCTATGGGTATGAAGGTTGGGCAGAGAAAATCCCAGCTGGATTGGAAATCAACCCTGGCATGGAGTCCAGTATCCATGGAGTGTGACACAGGTGAGGACAGAGAAAGGGGAACCATACTTCATAGGGCCAAAAAAGGGAAGTGAGTATCACTGTCACTCTGCAATGGATTGTCTAGTGAAGAAACCTTATTATCAGGTGGGTAAGCATACAGGAGACCCAGAGGCCAAGCATACAGAAGAGTGTCTCAGTCATTCTCTTGAGGGGGGAATCAGGGTGAAAAAACTACTGCATTTCATAATGGTAGAAGTGGCAAAAAGGGCACAGCAGCAAGTGCCCCAGGAATGGGAAATCCGAGTCGCTACTTCTGGATTTGGAGACTACTTGTAAAAAAGGAGAATGTTCCTGCTTAAATTGTCTTCTGCAGGATGTGCATTGCAATCAGAAACCTCTGAGTGGAGACTGCCCATTACCACACTCTCAGACACCCAACAAAGCAATAGTAAGATTATGGAGGGGTGGTGCAGTGGTGCAGCTGTTAGCATTGTCACCTCACAGCAAGAGGTTCTCTGGTTTGATTCTCAGCTGGGGTGCCTTCTGGGCGGAGTTGGCATGTCCTTCCTGTGCTCGCGTTTAGTTTCCTCTGGGTGCTCCAGTTTCCAGCCACATTCCCAAGACATGCATCTGCAGCAGGCCTCCACTGAAAATTGGCTCTGTCCCAGTTTGACATTCAAGGTAAACAAATGTTAAATAAATAAATACATTTAATAAAATGTTTCCCCTTGCTTGTTTAATTACCAAACCACAGATATGTCCATCAGTACCACAAATCACACCCATGGGGAGAAGGTCGTGAAAGGCCTGCAACACTAGGAAGACCACTCATCTCCAGAACAATGATGTGTAGATAAGGCCTCTGAGGATGACCATGTTCATTTGGAGGCACTAGGCTATCTGCCCGAAGGCATTTATAAGCCTAGCCAGAATGTGTTGGCTTTCGCCGCCCCATTAGATTAGTTCCCTGTGCCTCTGTCCAGCAGAGCCACTGAAGTGATCCCTGGGGTAAACTTTCTGTTTCCCATCCACTCGTCAAGGTTTCTCTTGAAGAGCGTTAGAGAGGAGCTCTGCCTAATGTAGATTGGAATCTTGTTCCAAACCATGGTAAGTCTCTGGGACAGGAATCTATCCCTCCAGCACGTTCTATTTATTGTTGTGGTGAGGTTTAGATCCCTAGAACGTGTGGCTCAAGGGGATAAGGTTTTCTTTAGGTGGAGCATGTCCATCACTTCTGGTTTGGACATGGCCTTGTATGTCAGGCAGAGATCACCTCTGAGTAGGCAGTATGCAACCGAGTATAGCTGGAGTTTCTTCAGTCGAGCTGCATAGGGCATCTGTTTGAGGCCAGTGATCCTCTTGGTGAGGTACTTCTGTGGTCTTTCCAGCTGTTGCAGGTGTCTTGTAAGGTACATCCCAAATGGGGCGTTGTACTCTATGATGGGTCTGATGAGTGATAAGTAGAGGGGCACAATGACCTCTTTTAATCTGGATGCGAACCCTTTTGTGATTATGTGGGCCACATAGAAGGATTTTATAACCACTTCGGCAATGTGATTATCAAAGGAGAGACCACTATCCACCTGGGTCTCCAGATCCCTCACCATGTCTTCCGTATTTAGGGGACTACCACCTATGTGGTAGCTTGTGGGTACTTTGTTTTTTTCCAAAGGGGATGACTATGCACTTTTTGGCATTTAGCTTGAGGCCATGATTTTGACACCAGTTATCAGTCTCAGTGAGACCCTTTTGGAGGATGTCTGTCAGCCGGAGAGCCAATTATAGCCCCTTGTTTGCAGTCGTCTGTGAACTTGGTCAGCCATAGTCCTCCAGTGCTTTCCTATACCTCTGAAAAGTATTTGCCGAACAGGAGGGGTCCTAGGACTGAGCCCTGGGGAACGCCACTTGTAATCGGTTTAGAGTCTGACCTAGCTCCTGCAACTCTCACCATGCGGGTTCTGTCCGTGAGCCAGTTGGCAACCCATCTTGTGACATAAGGGTTTATGCTCAGGCTGGTGAGCTCGTCTATACCCTGGACATTCTTTCCTTTGTAATGCCCCCAAGCTACCCACCAAAGAAGAGAGGTGTCCATAAGGGCCATGGCCTGAGGATGGAGAAGCATGAAAGGTAGTCTGGTAGTACCAAGAGGACGACTCCACCCATCATATGATCTGAGCAAGACAGTTTGCTATGGCAATCAAGAAATCCCTGGGATGAGTTAAGTATGACCACTGAACTGCTGGTGTCCACTGTAAAATCCTCATATGGTACCGCACTAGGGGTATCAAGCAAATCAAAGCTGCTATGTGCCCCAGAAACGTCAGAATCAAGTGGGCAGGAGGTTTTTGAGATACAAGCAAAGAAGAAGCCTTTGTTTGAAACGAGTTTAACCCATGTATTTCGAACTTTGTTGTCTGAGCTACTGTTTCCAATAACAGCCTACAAAATCTATTACTTGTACAGGCTCCAAAGTGGATCATTCATAGTTCATCATGATCCCTAATGACAGGCACAAATGGAGTAAATATTCTCAGGCCTTGACAAGAAACACTCTTGTGGAGGTGGTAAAGAGCTAACTGTCCAGGTATGGTAAGACCTGGAAACCCTGCAGCCTGAGTCAGCTGCCACCTGGGTGGCTGTGGTGAGGCCAAAAGGGATCACTCAGAATTGGTAATGACTGGCTCCCAGTTGAAAGCACAGAAATCTCCTGGACTGCCTTGTAATCTTTATATGATGGTAGGCATCCTTGAGCTCTGTGAAGCAACAGAAGTAGAATGGACAGAACCATGACCATCTGGAACTTGGTCTGTTTGACATGATGGTTTTAACTTGCTTAGATCTAACACTTATCGTAGGTCCTTGCTCTTTGGTACCAAAAAGAATCTGGAATAGACCCTGGACCTCAGTGGTCCATTGGGACATCATGGGCAACAACTGACTAGCGGCTATCAATTCTAGACTGCTGTATCTCTTCTCTGATGGGGATGAGCATTGGGAAGGGAATTTCTTGACTCTCTTGATGCCAACAAAAGTGGAATTGTATAGCCTCTGGATAGGATTGTCAGCACCTTTATATATTATATATATGTATATATATTTATATATATATATATATATATATTTATATATATATATATATATATATATATATATATATATATATATATATATATATATATATGTGTATATATATATATATATATATATATATGTGTATATATATATATATATATATCATGGAGATATATATATATTTCCATGATGATGGCCTCACAGATTTTTGAGTGTTGAGCCAAGCAACCTCTGACTGGCCCCAGAGAACAGCAGCCAGGCAACCCTTCAGGTGTGCTGGACGGACTTCTTGGAAAAGGCTCTGTGGAAGCCCTGATTCTGCAGACTGCCCCTTCCAACTGGATGGCGTCCATTGTGGTTAGCCTCCTTCGATGATGGGAACTCTCACCAGAAGCGTCCTAGAAACACTGCTGTGACTTGCGAAAAAAAGAGCTGCTTTCATCCTTTCTCGTTCCTCAAGCAGGACCATTGAGAGTTAGCAAAATGTACCCGGACAGCATTCAACAGTCTTTCCATCTTGCTCATTCCTAGCTAACATATCCTTGATCTTTGGGCAAAGCAAGGATGAGCTGAATGGGGCATTGACAAAGGATGCAGTCCACAAAGCTGCCCAAGCACATCCAGGTGTGCTGATGCATTGCAATTCTGGTGCCTGCAGCACTAGATGTGCCATTGGCTGCACTGGACAGCAGGCACATGAGCAGGTTAGTGATTGATTGCATTGCAGACAACTCCATCTCAATAGTCTTCTGTGCCTCCAGGGACTGCTGTGTCTTCACCACATTTGACACTTCTGACACAAGGTCATGCTGAATTCTCATCGAATGAGTTAGTTAATTGTGCTCAATGTGAATGTCGCTGAGGTGTAGATGCACTTTCCCAATTGGTCCAAAGCCTGAGATGGAGGAACTCTTCTCAAATGTCCTTTTTGGTGGCTGTTGCCACCACTATCACATCAACCACAGGACCCTTACTTCAGTGTGGCTTGGTCCCTAAGTATTGCCGTTTTTTTTTTTTTTTTTGAGAACTGATTCCACCACATCTGGATCTCTCCGTGTCCTCTGGAGATAGATAAGCTTGTCTGGAGGGGGAACTATCCTGACTTGGATGGGCCTGCACCAAAGGCCTCCAAAAACAATGATTCCTCCAGGGAAAGGGGTTAGGCTGCCCAGCCCCCGTACTGTCTCAATAACTTCAGGAGGTCACGTATAGAGGCATCATCATGTCGGGATTTGGGAAACCTTCCCCTTCAGCGAGGCTAGTGTCCTCAGTGAGAGATTCCTCAGAGGAGTCCATGTGCTCCTCTTGTAATGGTTCTTACTACATCCTTCCTAAGCAGGAGACTCCAGAGATTACCTAGGAGAGACAGAGGGTCCAAATGGCAGGAACATTTCGAGGAATGGAGGTATGGGCTGTCCCAGACCCAGCTTAAGTGTATCCAAAGGCCCAAACACAAAAAGATGGGAGAGGATGACCAATTGCTGCCAACTAATCCATCTCTAACTTAGACAAAATCCTCTCTATGGCATGGAAATCAGAGGCCAAAACTGGAAGTTCAGAGCTGTCACTCCTCAGATACGAAGATGAGTGAAACACCAGACTGCAATGCCAACCCGACCTGCTCCAATGCTGAGAATGGATCTGAACTGTCAAGTGCAGAAGCCCTGAGAGCAAGGGATGACTCAAACTTGGAGTCAACCCCAACCCCATGGCCACAGCCTCGAACACCCAGCTCCAAGGTATTTCCAGATCCAACACAGCTTGAGTTGAGGCGGCCAAGGAAGGGATCGGTGCCTCCATTGGCCAAGCCATCGGAACTGACCCCAGTGACAGCAAAGCAACTGGAACCACAAACACCAGAGCCAAAGGGCCTGGGGAGGAAAGGTAAAAATTAGGCCATATCTTCTGGCACTGGGGCCAAGGTGGCAGAAATGAGTCCTAGCTGTATCTGGGTCTGCAAAAAAGGAGCACATCAACTGCTCTGTGTCTGAAGAACTCCCCATGGTTTGGGTGGAATGCTCCGATGATGCCACTGAAGGAGGTTTGGAAACCCTTAAACCAGCATTAGGACCTGGCAACCAAGCCCAAACCAGAAAAGCTTGGATCTGGGGCAGACATGGGGAAGGTCTGGGAGAGAACTTCTCAGGCGTAGTTGGAGAGAAGAGTAAAGTCTAATTGAACCAGTCCCACTCAACCAAAATGCCATTGAGGATACTGTAAGTAAGGAATACAGACTTCCTTTAAGCCAGCAGCACAGGTGATAGGACACAGGATTAAGGGGCCAACCCTGGCACTGAGGGAGCCAGGGTGTGTCAGATCAGTAAACCTTTGATCCCCCTTTGCCCTCACACCTTAAGCTTTCAGGTCCTTCCCTCTTTCCCGATCCCAGTCACTCTTGTTTAGCATCTTTTGAGGTGACAGGCAAATGGAAGAGGCAGGGGCAGCTGCCAGAGGCAGCAAACCATTCAACACCAGCATGGCTTGGAACTTGTTTAGCTCTACAGTTCTGAACCCTAAACGGGATGCAACACACCAAAGCAGCTGACACAGCTATAATGGACATCTTGAGCTGGTAGCTTGTAGCCACAAGCTACACACTTTTGAATCCCTTCTTTTTTAACCTTTCTTTCTCCATGTCAGCTACAAGATATAAAAATGGTTACACACACCAGACACAAGCAAAGAATTTCTAGTAATAGTCAAACTACTAGTGCAGCCTAGCTACCTACCCAAGTACATACGGACTAGTCAAAATACAATAGAAAATAACTAGTTCTTTTCTTATTACTATTATAATACAAAAGCACAGGGAAGAACAAAGTGCAGGAATATCTGTACATCTAATTAGTAATCATCTAACCTAATCAAAGCTACAAACAAAAACTAGCCTACCAACACTAAAAAGATACTAACAAGTGTAACCACACAGAGTAGAGGAAAGCCAAACATTCTGCAAGTAGAAAAGGTTACAGGATGGAGATAGCCAAACTCATTGCAGTCTCTTCAGGTGGCAAACAATATCTCAAGTAGATGGGGAGCAGTGTGTTATGGGTAGAGGAGGTGAAACTCTGTAATCAAAGTCTCTGAAAGAAGTCTGGCACCAGATCAGACACTGCATCTGATAGCCCACAGGTTGAAACTGGACAGAAAAGACAACACTGGATCTCATGCTAATGCAAAACCTGTTACATTAACTTAACTAAGGTAATATTAGAAAAACGCAGCAGACTTTGGTCCTTTTCCCAATTATCTTTGTCTAAAATACTTTAGCAAAGTTGTTGAGAGGTATGGACGAATGCTGGTGCAAATATTTTCAATATTCTGGAAACATCCATGATGTGCAGCACTAAAAAGGATTTGGTGTAATTTCTGGTGTTTTGAGTTATGTGCTTTTTAGCAAGCGGAACCTGGTCTCCTGTTCAATTTAGAGAAAGGGCATAATGCCAAATGTTTATTTTAGAGAGGCCTACTTGATTCATGGTGGGGAGACTGGAAGGACCAATTTTTTTTCCTTAAATAACTGAACCTGACCATAGGCTTTTTCTGGAGCTACAAGAGCTCCGTGTTTAAAACTGCTGTTCAACTGCATTGATTTTTGGACAGTCTACATTTAAGGTTTGGATATTTCCAGTACTTATTGATTTGGTAGCTTTCCCGCCCCTACTGTCAAGAGTTTGTAAGCTCACCACAGTGCCATTTCCAGTGGACACTGATAGCTCAAACTGATAAGGCACGCCCATTAGACTCTTAAAGCTCGAATTATCCTCTGTTTCATCCAATTGTGAATTGCTCCAGGATCTGAGCCTCATTTATTACATTTGTACTGCGTTTCTTTCTGCTTGTATTTTACTTGGTCTGTGGACCTTGGTTTAGTCCCTTAGTTATCAATCATAACATTGAGAGAGTACTGTGAATTGCTGCAGGATCTGAGTCCTATTTAATTATATTTCTACTGCATTTTTTCTGTTTGCATTTTACTTAGTCTGGGAATCTTAATCTGTAGTATCACCCACAATAGTGACAGAATTGTGAATTGATGCAGGATCTGAGCCTTGCACATACATCTATACTGCAGTCTTACTGTTTGCAGATTGGATTCTTCTAAGATTCATCCACTACAATCTGTGATGAGCTTTGCAGCAGTGGTTTGCAGTGCCCTGTATAGAAGCAGGCAACTAGAGTTCTAATTTTCCATACAGAACTTCTGCTACTATCTTCCCAAGTATTTAGCTGAGTGCAAAGCAGCTGATTTGCCCACTGAGAAGCATTACCCTAACAGTGTTGTTTTAGGCCAATCCTAGAACTCTCTTCCCAATCCAACAACTCCAATCCCCAAATTCACTACCCCTTGTAGATCAAAAAAGAGGATCCACAGGGATGGATCTGTACTTTCTAGCTGTCTCTGTTGTCCTGTATTTTGAGACAATGTAGCAATTATGTTTACTGACAACCGCCTTATTCTTAAGACACTGAAGCAGTACAAGAGATGTAATGATACAACGTATTTGGAGGTAAAGCTCTTGCATACAGGCACTGATATCTCCAAATAGGTTTGCCAGTAACACACACTCTACACCTACTTGGGATAAGACACACAACTCACATATGCTGAGCATCTTAAATGCAATCTACCCAAACCTCAAAGGCGTCCCATACACACTACCCTCAGCAACCTCCCAAACACTGTGCAAAGACAACACTCCCCAGAACACAAAAACTCATCTCACAATGTCTCAACCTCTAAGTCCTTGGGCAAACTGCCACACAACCTAATATACTGGTCATTGGACAGACTACTGTGAGATAAAATGATGGACCTCCTCACCCGGCTGAGAAAGGAGACCATCACAGTCCGTTGCTTATCAGGGGCAAGGATCTGCCAGATCACATGTGCTCAGGACACTGAGCCACAAGTACCAGTATGACTGTCACAGTCCATGCTGATGTTAATGACCTGAGACATACCACCCTAGACTACATGAAGACAGACATGCTAGAGTTTTCAGACTGTTTCCCAACACAGATACGAGCCAGACACAGAACAGCATTCTACCTTCGCCATGGATGATACCACAATATAAACCAAAGATATTTGACTATAACAATTGTTTTAGTTACTGGTGTCATTCATAGGTAGGTACTAGGCCATTGGCCCTATGGCCTACATAAGCCTAGCCAAACGGTACCCTGGCTTTTGCCACCCAAGAAAATTATTTTCCTGTGCCCCTGTCAAGCAGAGCCACAGAAGTGATCCACGGCGTGAATTTCCTATCTCCCATCCAATCATCCAAGATTTTTCTTGAAGAGTGCTAATGAGGAGCTTTGCTTGATATAGATAGGTAGTCTGTTCCAGAGTATGAGAAGTCTCTGGGACAGGAATCTATCCCTCCAGCATGTCCTGTTTATTGTGGTGACAAGGTTTAGGTCCCTAGAGCATGTAGCTCGGAGGGATTGGGATTTCTTTAAGTGGAGCATGTCCAACAGCTCTGGGTTTGACATAGCTTTGTATGTTAGGCAGAGACCTCCCTCTGAGTAGGCGATATGCAACAGAGTAAAGCTGGAGGTTTTTGAGACGGTCTGTGTAGGGCATCTGTTTGAGGCCAGTAATCCTCTGTGAGGTATTTCTGCGGCCTTTCCAGTTGTTGTAGATGTCTTGTGAGGTACATACCAAAAGGGGTGCTGTACTCTACAATGGGTCTAATGGGTGATGAGTAGAGGGGAACAATGACCTCTGTTTCTGAATGAGAAACCTTTTGTGATGAGGTGTGCCACGTAGAAGGATTTCCTGACCACTGTGGCGATGTGATTATCAAAGAAGAGACTACTGTCCACCTGTGTCCCAAGGTCTCTTATCACACTTTCTGTGTTAAGCAGACTACCGCCTATGTGGTAGTTCATGGGTACAGAGTTTTTACCAAAGGGGATGACAATGCACTTTTTGGCATTGAGCTTGAGGCCATGTCATGGACACCAGGCATCTGTCTCAGTGAGGCCCTTTGTAGGATGTCCACAGCGTTAGGAGTTTCGATTATGGCTCCTAGTTTGTAGTCATCTGTGAATTTAGTTAGCCAAAGACCTTCTGTGTTAGCCTGTACTTCAGAGCAGTAGATACCAAACAGGAGAGGACCCAGGACTGAACCCTGTGGTACTCCACTTGTCATTGGTCTGAAGTCTGATTTGGAGTCTGCTACTTTCACAGTGTGGATTCTGTCAGTAAGCCAGTTGGCAACCCATCTTGTGACATAGGGATTTATACCTAGTTTAGTGAGTTTATTTATAATTCCAGAGTGGGGGATGGTGTCAAATGCCTTGGCGAGATCTAGATAGGCTGTGTGAAACACATTACCCTCATCTATGGCTTTGGTGACTACTTCAAAGAAGTCTGTCAGGTTTAGGAGACATGATCTGCCTTTTACAAACCCAAACTGTGTGGGGTCCAGAGTTTGGAGATCTCCAATGTCTTTGTTTAGGAGTACCATGATGATATGTTCCATGGCCTTGCAGACGAGGCTCATCAAGCTAATGGGGCGGTAGTTCCCGGGGTCTGTTGTGGCCCCCCCCCCTTTGTGGAGTGGGATAACTGTCGCCGTGTGCCATTCAATGGGCATAAAGCCTGAGGTGAAGCTATGATTGAACATTGTACTTAGGTGGAGTGCCAGTTCATTCTGTAGTTCATGAAGAAGGCAGCCTGGGATGTTGTCAGGTCCCATGGATGCTGTGTTCTTGGCTTTGGAGAGTGAGGTTTTTACCAGTGCAGCCGTGATTACAGGAACTTTGTATTCTTCCGGTATAAAGATGGGCCCTTTAGAGGGTGAGAGGGGGGTAAAGTTAGCACTGAACCTATTTTACCAGTGCAGCCGTGATTACAGGAACTTTGTATTCTTCCGGTATAAAGATGGGCCCTTTAGGGGGTGAGAGGGGGGTAAAGTTAGCACTGAACCTATCTGCCAGGATGTTGGCAATATCAGTTAGTTCTGTATATTTAGTGTCATTGTGCTGTAACTCAGAGCAGATCTGAGTGTTGCCATTGAGATTTTTGACATAGCTATAGAATGCTTTGTGGTTTAGAATCAGTGGCAATTTTGTTTTCATAACTAGCCTTGGAGGATTTTGAGGGATCTCAGCTTCTTACTGAGGCTGACCAGGGAGTTCCTCCAATCGTGGGATTTTACTCTTTTTTGAACAGCTTCTTTCTTCTGTTGTACAGTTTGTTTATGGCAGAAGAACACCAGACTGGCTTCCTTTTTTTGGAGGATAGCATCTTGGTTCTGTTAGGGATAGCACGATCCATGCACTTGTGTAAGTGCTTATAAAGTGCATATGTGTAGGATACAGCAGTCGTACCTCTATTGTCCATCTGCATGTGTGTCGTGAAGTTTGCCACTTCTGTCTTAAGAAGCGTGAAGTTGACTTTGGAGAAATTTTTTACGGTTGTTTTCCTAATGGGGGGTGGGAGCGGGATGTGGATGTCTAGGGTGATTAGCTTGTGGTCGGATCTGACCAACAAGGAGCTGACCTCTGGTGTGGAACACCGGTCACCCATGTTGGTGATGACCAGGTCTAGGATACTGCTGCCCCTGGTGGGGGTGTGGATAAGTTGATCCAAGGCGTTGGAATTGATGATTTCCAGAAAACGTTGAGCAAAAGAGTTGTTACATGAGTAGTTTTCCCAGTTAATGGTAGGGTAGTTGAAATCACCCATTATTAGAGTGCTGGGCTGTACCTTAATATTTTCCAGTGTATCAAGAAAACAGGAGTGGGAATCCTGGGACATGGTGGGGGGTCTGTAGCAAGCTACAATCTGGATTGTGTTTTTGCCCAGATTTAGTTGAACTTGGATAATTTCGGATGCATTATGCTGAGCAACTAGCTTGGAGGTGTGGATATCCTTAATGAATATGGACACGCCTCCACCTTTAGTGTTTCGGTACGGGCTTGGTGGCCGAAAGGTGTAGTATGAATTATAGCCTGGTAATGCAGGGGTGCTCTCTGGAGCTTTGAACCAGGTCTCTGTCACTGCACAGATGTCAATGTTCTCCCTTTTAAGGAGTGCCTCGAGTGAGTGCATTTTGAGGTTTAGACTTCTAGCATTGAGTAGCATTACCCTCAGATTTTGCTTGCTTGTACCTGTTACGGTGGTGAATTTGTCATTTGAACCTTCCCTAAAAAAGGCACTATAGGGGTGGTAAGAACTTTTGCCAGTATCCAGAATCCCAAGGGCGACAGGTGCAGGCCATCTCTGGCAAAGCAGTGTGGTCTGTCGATCATGTCATCCCAGGCAGACAGATACTGGATTCCCTTAGAATGACACCAGAAGCTTAGCCAATTGTTAAAGTCAATCATTTTGTCCTTGTACTGTGGTGTCATTCTGGGTGATGGCAGGATGCTACTCAGGGCTAAGGTCATACCGGCCTGGGCTACAAGATCGGAGAGCTCCTCCATGTCTCTTTTCATGTAGTCCAGGGAGGTACGTCTGAGGTCATTCACTCCATCACACCAACATGGACAATGACAGAGTCATATTTGTACTTGTTGTGGAGTGACCTGAGTGCGTGCGTTATGTGGCGGATCCTGGCAGCTGACAGTAACTTTTTCCTTGTTTAGCCTGGTGAGTGGAACATCAGTGTGCCTGACTATAGAGTCACCTATGACTAGAGTGTGGGGTATGTTATGCCTTATGGGCTGTAGTTGAGTGGCACACTGAGTATGTGGGCTATGTGTCATTTGGGTTGTGTTGGGGGGGTGGAGGTTGTTTGCATTTCTGCTTTGGAGGTCTCTGTTGTTTCGGCAGATTTGTACTGAGAGCCTCCAAGAATGTAGATGTGTGTTTTGTGCTTCTGTGTGTGTGTTTTGGTGGTGTAGGTTTTGAGGGACTATGTGATGAGTGTGGTGCAGTGCAAGTGTTTACCTTTTCCTCTTGACTGTCTAAGCCAGTTTTTGGTGAAGAGAGCTTTGCTTCCAGTTTGGCTATATAAGTGCATCTCTCACAGGTCGTAGTGTTGGGTGGCAGGAGGAGAGGGTTGTCTGAGTACATGAGGCAATTGCTGCATTGTCCCAAGATGCCCAGATTCATCAGGTAGACTGGGGAAAACACCGGGAGCTTACCTTTAGACATGCCTGAATAGGTGCTTATTTATTAAGTACTAAAAACTGTTTTCCTCTAGACAAGTGAGGAAAGTTGAGTGCTGTAGTAATTTGTAATTTTTTTAGTGCTTAAAATGAATTCTGAACAAGTGCTGAGATCAAAGAAACAGAGGAATACTAAAACTAAAAAGCTGGCTAGTTGCAAGGGAAATTTTGAAGAACAGACTTTATGGCGCCAGGAATAGTTTAACCCCAGTTAAGTGTGTGTGTGGGGGGGGGGGGGCTTAGGAGCTCACAAACGGTCCTGGACACAGCAAATCCGTATCTGACCTGCCACAGGAAAGGGTTTTTTTTTTTCCAGTAAAGTGGAAATGGAGAAAGCTGGAACAGAAGTTAATTCAACGTTAAGAATCTGAGTGGGTTGGCCTTCACAAATGTTCTCTATTATTTTGAGTGAACTAATGACACCAGACTGGGAGGAGCGTCACAGATCAAATATACAGTATGGGCGGGCAACTGCAAAGCCACCAAGTATAAGAACACACAACACTAGGGACTAGGGAGAGTGGGTGGGAAAAATTACAGTTCCTAGCTGTAGCCACTAAATAAAAGTTTTAAACAGATCAAGGAGCAGACTTGAGAATGCTTTTAACTGTAAATAGACACAAATGCACAGAAAAGCTCGGACAGAGCACTCACAAACAGAAAATACAACTCTCAGTAAAGTTAAAACAGTATAAAACAGTACATAAATGCAGTGAAACAATAACAAAAAGCTTTATAACAGTGCAAAATGTAGATCATCAACTGTATAACACAATTATAAACGTTTCAGAAGTGCAGTTCAGTGAAATAAGTGTAAGAAATAACGTATCCTGCTCTTGGAATCTTAAGGAATTTCCATTTATGCAATGCAACCCAGAGCCTGACAATACAAGCAGAACCTTTATAAAGACGCAGGATTTATATAGCAGTAAGAATGGAAGATCAGATTACTACTCAGCCCGTGCTATTACCCAATCACTCGTACTACAGAAGGTCAGGAGGCCTTGTTACTCTCAATAATAATGAAGACAATCAGCCAAAAATGGCTGCCAGAAACACAGGAAACTCAAACAAAACTACCAGCCTAGACAAAGTACAGTTTTGTACCTACCATAAATGTAGATGTTCGAGTGCTAATACAGCTGCAGTAATCACAGATGGGTTTTCAGCCGTCAGGCAGTCCCTCGGTCGGCCGAATTCCAACGTCTTGGTCCGGCGTCGGTTGTCGTCGCTTACTCTTCTGACGTCAGTGAGGCCAGAGTATATAAGACACAGCCGACGCCATGTTCTTCAGTCTTTCTTGCCCCAGATGTCAGGTGCCCCCAAAAGGAAGGCAATACATAAATAATGCTTATCTACATATACAAGCAATGCAATACAAACCAAAATCAGTGGAAGCAAGCAAATAAAACATAGCAGGATAACTCAGTCAGGTAGTATGAAGAGGTTGTTAGGCCCCATGCCTTTACCAAGTGGGGAAGGAGGGAGGGAAACCTGTACTGCAGCTGTATTAGCACTCGAACATCTACATTTATGGTAGGTACAAAACTGTACTATGTTCATCGTGCATACAGCTGCAGTAATCACAGATGGGTAGAGTCCCAAAGCTATGCATAAGGTGGTAGGTACTAGGAGGAACTGGGTTGAGCCAGAATGCCCTGCAAAACAGCAGTGGCAAAGCCTGCCCTTGTTCTGGAATATAAAGGCAGGTGGTAGTGTTTTGTGAAGGTATGTACAGAACTCCAAGTGGCTGCCTCCAAAATATCTTTGGTAGGAACTCCTCTGAGGAAGGCTGTAGAGGTAGCTGTGGCCCTGGTGGAGTGTGATCTGATACCTGTAGGAACCGATTTCCCATGATAGGAATAACAAAACCGTATGCAGTGGCCAATCCACTTGGAAATAGTCTGTTTTGTAACTGGTTTTCCTTGAGCCCCTACAGCATAGGACACAAAAAGTTGTTCTGATTTCCTGAAGGACTTTGTTCTGTCCAAATAATAACGTAGCTGCCTATGGATGTCTAAAGAGTGTAGCAGCCTTTCCCCTTTGTTTTGAGGATTGGGATAAAAGGTAGGGAGGTGTATGGCTTGATTTAAGGCTACCCTGGATACCACTTTTGGCATAAATGATGGGTGGGTTGGTACGAAGGGAAACCCTGTCCTGATGGAAAATGAGGAAGGGCTGCACCGCCATGAGGGCCTGTAGTTCAGAAACCCTACGAGCTGAAGTGATGGCCAGAAGGAAGGCTGTTTTCCAGGACAAATATTGCAAATCTGTTGAGGCAGCTGGTTCAAAAGGAGGCAATGTTAATTTTTCTAGTATGTAATTAAGGTCCCAGGCTGGTATTGGTTGCTTCCTTGGAGGTCTTATATTCTTAGCCCCTCTGAGGAACTGTCGTAAGAGTGGGTGAGAAAATAATGGAGGATCCGTGTTGAATTCTGCAGAAATGGCTGAGGCATGTATTTTTATGGAGGAGAAGGAAAGTCCACTGTTCAGCAGCTCAGCTAGATACTGTAATACCTGAGGCAAGTTCAGTTTTCTAGGGTCCTGGCCTCTTTTTTCATTCCAAGAGCAAAACCGCTTCCATTTTGCGGAGTAAGCTTTTCTAGTAGATGGCCTTCTGGCCTCCAAAATGACATCCTGCACCTCCTTGGAGAGTAGGGTCTGTTGTGGTGTTAAGGAATTTTCCATGCAGCGAGATTGAGTGTTTTCAGCTGACTGTGAAGAGTTTTGTAGCTGTGCTGAGTCAGCAGAAGAGGCATTAGAGGCAGGGACCAGGGAGGAGTATGTGTTAGGCTCCTCAGGAGTGGATACCAGTGTTGCCTTGGCCAATCTGGAGCAATCAGTATCATCCTCGGTTTGTCTGTTCTTGCTTTCAAAAGCACCTTGGGCAGAAGAGGCAGAGGTAGGAATGCGTAAACTGTCCATGCTGCCCAACTGAATGAAAGGGCGTCCACTCTCCAGGCCTTTGGATGAAAGGTCCTTGAACAAAACTTTTTCAATTGATGATTCCTGTGGGAGGCAAAAAGATCTATGTCTGGCCTCCCCCATGCTTGGATTATTTCTGTAAACACCTGAGGATGTAACTTCCATTCGTGTGGATCTGTCATATTTCTGCTTAGATTGTCTGCCAGTGTGTTTTCCAATCCTGGCAAGTAATGTGCTTGAAGTTCGATTGGTCTTTCCAGAGCCAAGTTCCAAAGAGTCATGGCTAGTCTGACATCGGTCTGAGGCAAGAAAAGTTTCCCCAACGGGGTACTTAGCTTTAATGAAGACTTCGGTTTCCAATTTTTTCGTAATTCAGGTGCTGGCCGACCGGCACTTGCGAACTGCTTCTGCTTTGGGCACCGCGCGGCAAAAAAGACTGAAGAACATGGCATCGGCTGTGTCTTACATACTCTGGCCTCACTGACGTCAGAAGAGTAAGCGACGACAACCGACGCCGGACCAAGACTTTGGAATTCGGCTGACCGAGGGACCGCCTGACAGCTGAAAACCCATCTGTGATTACTGCAGCTCTATGCACGATGAACATCAAGCCTCTATCAAGATTATGCCACCTGAGCAGAACACAGAAACCTCACTTTAAAAGCAAAGGAAGAACACCCACAAAGAGAAAATACAAGCCTCAGTATGAAAAGGTAGTTTACAATTTAGTAATTTAAATAAAAAATGCAATTATACTCATTCTTTACTACACAACACATTCCCTGGTCATCTCTTCAGGTCTTTCCCAATTATTATATTTTAACATTCCCTAGATTCAGTCCATATAACACTGTGGTCAATTAATCCTGTTGCATGCGTTTATAAACAAAATAATATGATTGTTATGGCTCCTTTATAACGTGTGTAATCCCTACTTTTACCCGATTTAATTTCTCCATTTTTCATTAGTTCAGGATTTACATTCTGGCTCATTTTTCCACCAACTTCTCTTGCATAGTAATTAAAATCTTCTGTTAGTATACATTCAAATTTACAATGCATATATCTTCATCTCTTAAAAAAGGATCTATCTGCAGGTTTATGTAGGTGTACATGACTATCTTTTCCTTCTCTTCTGCATGTCTGAATTTATCACTGTATGTCTCCCTGGCTGCATTACATCTGGTATTTTTTCATTCTTCCTTAACAGTGCAACTATTCGTAAACATATCCATCCCTAACATCTATATCACTTCACCTTGCCATATAGTTCCAAGTTGTTTTCTATATTCTTTTGATACCATCCTGGTATCCATTAAACTGTCTTGAGTTGCTGACCTTTTCATGACACACGAGCTTCTAAGTGACTACTTTATACTATTTACATTTACAGCTAAAATATATAAAAAAAAAAAAAAAAAAGTAAAGTGGATGTCTCTATTTCCTTTTCTTTTCCTAAACTTCTCCCATGTAGTATCTACTATTACTTCTGTTTAGGAATCTTCTTCTGTACACACTTCAGTTTCTCAAGATTCTAATCTATTTTTGGTTTCTGCTATTTCCTTCCACCTGCTATTTCATATAATTTTAACTTTCGTATTCTCAATCCCTTCTAGATTCTCAATATATAACTCAAAGAAAACTCGACTGTCAGAAGTGCTTCTGACATTATATTCAGCATTTAACATTTAATTCAAAGTGTTTTTAGTATGATTTATTTTGTTCCTTTTTAACACTTTTTATTTCCATCACCATTGTCAGAAATTACATAATCACGTACATTATTTTGTTCACATTCAAGCTAAAAATGTCCCGCAGCCTTGTTTCCTGCAAACCGTTTTGCACTTTGTAGTGGTATACTCTTGCTCACTGCATTGTATATACTCCTCCTTTTAGGCCAGTCATTCTAAATCACCACAAGCAAAATCAAGTTCAGCTTTTCCCCAAGATCTTGAGATTCAGTTCTAAATTACCACAAAATAAAAGGTTTTCAATTGCTCCAAATATTTGAGGATACATCTGCATTATTTGTCATAATCACACTTGGTGAATGGCTCATGTTTCCATTTTCGGTCCTTATGGGGACTCCAGGCCCTCCACCAATAGTACAAATTCCTCTGTCAGCTTACATTTTCTTTATCTCAGGTACAGACATGCATACTTCTTTTAAATGATGATGTACTTCTGCTTTCATAATATTGCCTTCTGTACTATGCATTGCTCTTTACCACAATGTATGTATACTCTTCTCTCAATGACTACTGCATTCTGCCAACATACCCCCAAGGCAGAACCTGAAAATGGTCAATCTGGATCAGTGTTCTACCTGGTTAACAGACTCAAATAACTTGTTCTCAGTGTTGTAGGTATAGCCACCTCAGATAGTATCCGTTGTCTAAATGAGAACAATGAGTGCGTGCCACAGAATCGCTAGAGGGTGAAAGACCTTTCAGAGTTAACTGGAAGGGTGGAAGTAGGGATAGTTGTCATACTGCACGGATGTGGGTGAAAGGATCCAGCATCATCCTGTCTGTCTGATTGGACTGATGGACAAAATTCCCAGTTACCAAATACCTGGGTGGAATAAATATAAGACACCTATGAAGACAGCAGCTCCAAAGAAAGCCCCAGACCTTGAAGTTATGTCCAGTTTGTAAAGTTTTGCAAAGGTATTTTTGTGTAGACCATGTTGTAGCTGCACATTTTCCATCAGTTGAAGAATTCCTTAATATGGCAGAGGTAGCCACTGAGCTTGTAGAATAAGCCTTAGGTCTGCATGATAAGTAAAGTACAGTTGTGTACACATACCATAAATGTAAATGTTCGAGTGTATTCACTGTTGCAGTCATTACATTTGGGTAATATGCTGGCAGGTTTCCCTCAGTTGGCCTGAATTCCAAAGTCTTGGGTCCTGCGTTGGTTGCCGTCTTCTCTTCCATGATGTCAGGTTGTCAGGGGTATAAAACATGCAGCCGATGCCATTTTCTTTAGTTTTTCTTGCCCCCGATGTCAGGTGCCCCCAAAAAGGTAGCAATATTCTAATACACACACACACACACACACACACACACACACACACACCAGTATAAACTTTACCTTCATCTACAAGCAAATACACCACATAGGTTGTAGAAGATGGAGAAGGAAAGATAAACTGTAGAAAGACAGGGGGATGGCGGGAGGGTAACCTGGACTGCAACAGTGAATACACTCTAACATCTACATTTATGGTAAGTGTACACAACTATACTGTTGGTCATTACATTTGGGTAGAATCCCAAAGCTATGGTTGGGAGGCTGGAGCTAAACAGCATTAGGTGAGGCTATAAGGCCCTGCAGCACTGCAGTGGCAAAGCCTGCCATGGACTTAGAGTAGAGAGGCAAATGGTAATGCTTTATAAAGGTGTGGACAGAACTCCAAGTAGCAGCCTCTAGAATGTCCTTGGTTGGTACTCCTCTGAGAAAGGCTGCTGAAGTAGCTGCAGCCATGGAATGAGACCTAATGCCCTTGGGCACAGGTTGGCCATGGTGTAAGTAGCAGAAATGGATGCAATGGCTTATCCACTTTGAAATTGTCTGCTTTGAAATAGCCTTCCCTTCTGATCCTGCAGCACATGACACTAGTAATTGCTCAGTTTTTCTAAGAGCTTTAGTCCTACTCAAGTAAAATCTTAGCTGTGTACATCCAAGGAATGCAGAATTCTCTCCCCTTTGTTCTGCGGATTTGGATAAAAAGTTGGCAGATGAATTGTTTGGTTAAGAACCATACTGGAAACTACCTTAGGCATAAAAGTAGGATTTGTCCTCAGAGACACCCTGTCTGGGTAAAATATGATAAAAGGCTCTACAGCCATGAGGGCCTGCAGCTCTGAAACTCTCCTTGCTGAGGTAATTGCTAGTAGCAGAGCTGTCTTCCATGATAAGACCTTTATATCAGCGGTAGCAGCTGGTTCAAATGGAGGCAGGGTGAGCTTTTCCAACACATAATTGAGGTCCCATGCAGGTAATGGTGATCTTCTAGGAGGCCTTACATTTTTTGCTCCTCTAAGATACTGCTTTAGTAAAGGATGAGAAAAGATTGGTGGCTCAGTATTGTAATGAGCCGAAATGGCAGAGGCATGGATTTTGATTGATGAAAAAGATAGGCCTTTGTCAAGCATCTCGGTTAAGTATTGTAATATCTGAGGAATATGCGGTTCTGCTGCATCAGTTCCTTGTACTTGATTCCAAGTACAGAATCTCTTCCATTTGTCAGCATAATATTTTCTAGTAATAGGCCTTCTGGCTTCCAAAATGACATCCATCACAGCTTTACTGAGAGGTGTTGTCTGCATGATTACAGGATTAGCCATGCTGCCAGGTTCAGGGTCTGTAGTTGATTGTGCAGGATCCGATTGTTTTGCTGGGACAGTAGTTGTGGTTTTTGAGGCAAGATCCAAGCTGGGTATTGAGACAAGTTCCTTAGGATTGGGTACCAGTATTGGCGGGGCCAGTCCGGGACAATTAATATCTTTGGCTTCTCTTGTCCGACTTTTAGGAGGACCTTGGGTAGAAGAGGCAGAGGAGGAAAGGCGTAAACTGATAGGTTTTTCCAAATGAAGGATAGGGCGTACACTTTCCATGCTTGTCTGTGATAAGTCCTTGTGCAGAATCTTTTCAATTGATAATTTTGAGGAGAGGCAAATAGGTCTAAGTCTGGGCTTCCCAATTTCTCTGCTATCATGCTGAAGACCTGTGGATTTAGTTTCCACTTGTGAGGATCCATAAGGTTTCTGCTTAAATCGTCTGCCAGAGTGTTTTGTTTTCTTGGCAGGAATTGAGCTTGAAGATTTATTTGGTAGGTCAAAGCTGTGTCCCACAGTGCCATGGCTAATCTGTAAAGTGGGCATGAGTGTGTGCCCCCTTGCTTGTTTATATACCACATGACTGTGGTATTGTCCGTCTTTATCAGTAGTTGTCCTGGATGAAGTAATTCCTTGAAGGCTGTTAGGGCATTTTGAACAGCTAGCATCTCTTTCTGGTTGATATGTAGACGCATTTGATTTGGTGCCCATATGCCCTGAATGCATCTTCCTGCCATGTGGGCCCCCCAGGCATAATCTGATGCGTCTGTTGTTGAGGTTTGGCTGGCAGAGGGTAGAGTGAAGGGCCACCCCATGTTTTGGTGACAGGCCTTTGCCCACCACAGAAACTCCTGTTGCAGGCAGGGGATGAGCGGAATCATTGTTTCCAGACTGTGTGAATGTTGATTCCATAAACTTTTTAGGTACCATTGAAATTTCCTCATATGCAGTCTTGCATATGGAATTAGTAGGATTTATTTATTTTATTTATGCAGGATGCCATGAAGCCCAGAGCCTGCAGAATTTGTCTTGCAGAAGACTGGGTTTTTGTTGCCATCAGTTTGAAGTAGTCAGTTGCCTTTGTTTGTCTGGCGTGAGGTAAGCCATCTGGGCAGTTGTATTCAAGCTTGCACCCAGGAATGTTATTCTTTTGAGAGGGTACCAGTTGTGATTTCTTTTCGTTTATTGTGTACCCTAGGCATGTTAAAAGCCATAAACCCCAGGTGTCATAGAAGAGTGTCCTTATTCTCTGCTTGAATGAGACAGTCGTTCAAGTAAGGATATATTTGAATACTTCTTTGTCTGCAAAATGCAATTACTGGTACCAGGTACTTTGTAAAGACCCTGGGCACAGTAGATAAGCCAAAGGGCAGTGCACAGAATTGGTAATGCATTAAGCCAGCCTTGAATCTGAGGTATCTTCTGCACGACTGTCTTACTGGGACATGCAGGTATGCCTCTTTTAAATCTAAAGTCACCAGCAAAGCATTCTTGCCCAGCATGGGCAGAAGCTGTTGCAAAGTGAGCATTTTGAATTTTGGAATGTCCAGGTATGTGTTCAGAATCGATAAATCCAGTATTGACCGCCAGGCCTTGTCCTTTCTGGGTACCAAGAACAGTCTTGAGTAAATACCTTGTCCTTTTTCCTGTTCTGGTACGGTCTGAATGGCCCCCATATCCATGAAGGACGTAAGCAGTTTCTGTGCCTCTGCCCATTGTTTTTTTGGCAGGTCTGGCCAACCATTTGTCATTGGCAGAGTGTGGAAATGGAATCTGTATACCTGTGATACGATGTTTAGTACCCACTTGTCCTGGGTTATTAACTGCCAATTTTGAGCAAAAAGTGTTCATTTTCCCCCTATGGGTGCTGCCAAAAGTTAAGTGCTTGGTGTAGGCAGAGGGAAGTCATTAGGATTGCTTTCTGTAGGTTTGCGCTTTATCTCGAGATTTGGAGGTGGATGCGCCCCATTGCTTTGACCTGTATGAGTCTAGAGCCTGGTACCTGGAACCCTTAGGGCATCTGGATTTGCCCCTTTGAGCTCTAACACAGGAAAGGACCAATTTTTTGTAGGCCAGTGTCAACTGAATCTAGGTGGCTGCACTTGTAAGAAATATTTAACAGTTTGCATAGACTTAGCTTTGTCTTCCCATTTTCTTTAAAACCTCTTCTGCCTTAATACCAAACAGAGAATCATGCTGTAAAGGTGCATCTAGCAATTTAGCTTTAACATGATCAGGCAAATTTTGTTCCTTTAACCAGGCATGTAACTGCAGCCCTGCAGGAGGCCTCTAAAGAATCAAAACCACATTGCAAAGTGTGCTTTCCAACTTGTTCAGCTGCATGCATTAAATCCTGCAATTCCTTATTTTCTGCACATTCTGAAATCAACATCATTTTCTGTTTCAGCAATCCCATAACATGTTGTTGGTACTTAAGCATATGAAATTGACAGTTTAAGGCCCTGATTGCCAAGGTTGCAGATGTATAAACCTTTTTCCCCCCATCTGTCCAGTGCCCTTGAATTTCTGTCGGAGGGGGTAGGGTTTTTTGCTGTTGAGGCCTTAACTCCCTTTGGACCCTGTGAAATAGTTTCAGGATCAACAGCAGGGTTTCTAAATAAAAATTTATGAGAGTCAGGGACCCTGTAATACCAGTCAGGCTTACTGGGAGCTGGAGGTAAGGAGTCAGGGGTCAGATTTGACTCTGAAAACACATCATCCACAATGTCTAACATAGGGGGAATGGCTAAAAGCTTGTGCTGAGGGAGAAAGAAATCCCTGAGCCTCTTTTTTGATTCTGAGAAGTCTTGACTCTCCCAGTGAAAATGCTCCCTCAAAGTATGCAAGGTTTCTCCAAATGAATAATCCTCAGGAGGAGATGCAGATGGAATAGACTCCTCAGCATCAGAATCCTCATAGGGAGGTAAAGATAATTCCTGATCAGAAGAGGAATAAGAAGAAATAGAAACCTGATCTGAAGATTCATAGTCAGTGTCTTGCCTAGGCCTCTTATCTAGAGGGGGATAGTACCCCCTGATCAAGGTAATAAGGTCTTCAGCCATTTTGATCATCTGTTTTTTAGGCATAGAGACCTGTGCACGTGGCTCAGGCATCTGTCTTTTAGTTTTAGAAGGTGTCTTTGCCTTTGGTTTTGCAGCTTTCGTCGGTTTGATATAAAAATGTTGAGGTCTGAATACACCCTCAGAAGCCGGTGCCTGCTCAGCGGCTCCGGCCCATCCAAGGGAGATATATCCGTCGGTCCAATACCTTGAGTATCTTGCGGCATGCCGGACTCCACATGGGTGTTGGTAGAGGCCTGTGACTCGAAGGTAGCAGGTATCAGGGGCTGCGAAAGCGCCTGAGTACCGGCAAACAGACGACTGGCTTAGGAGAAGCTTCGTCATCGGTTTTTGATCTCAACTGCCTTTCTCGGTCCTTTTCTTTGCGTTTATGTACTCCGGTAGTCGGACTGCTATCAGATGACATTTCTGGGCAGTTAAATCTGTTTCCAAAATACTTAGATGCACAAATATACAGATGCTTAATAGTGCATTGGTTAAATCTAGCACAAAACCGACAGCCAGACACGTTGTGATCAGGGCCTAGGCAAGGAATACAGTATAAATGGAAATCCTTATGAGGTATTTGCTTCCCACAAGTAATACAATTATTAACTTTTTCTGACATCGGTAAAAAGCAAGAAAAAAGTTTCCCCAACAGGGTACTTAGCTTTATTGAAGACTTCGGTTCTGAAACTCAAACGCGAATATTTCAGTAGTCGGCCGACTGGCACTTGCGAAATGCTTCTGCTTTGGGCACCGCACGGCAAGAAAGACTAAAAAAAATGGTGTCTGCTGCATGTTTTATACCCCTGACGACCTGACATCATGGAAGAGAAGACAGCAACCTACGCAGGACCCAAGACTTTGGAATTCAGGCAGACTGAGGGCAACCTGCCAGCAGATTACCCAAATGTAATGACTGCAACAGTGAAACACGAAGAACATCGGTTGTTGGCAGAATAAACAAATGTAATACAGACAGGCATATGGATACACAGACCTTGGAAACTCTGCAACCAAGTTTGTTTGTAGAAAGAAACATAAATGAAAACTTATTCTAAAGGTCTAGGTTCTGTAGAGGTAAAACCGTAGCAGTCTATGAACATCTAATGTATGAAGTATGCATTCTTCCTTGTTTGAATGATTTGGGGGGGGGGGGTGTCTGGCATCTGATTAAGTTGTTTCAAATTAGCTTTGAATGCCACCTTGGGAAGAAATGTAATACGAGACTGTCCTTGCAAAAAACTAAGGAAGGTACAGAAGAGGCAACGCAACACAAATTCTCCTGGCCAAAGTTATTTCTACAAAAAATGTCTTCCAAGAAAGAAACTTCTAGGAAGCATAAGTTGCTGGCTCAAAAGGAGCTTTTGTTAATGTTTCAAGAACAAATTTGAGGTCCCATGGAGGAATTAGTTCTCTATTCGGTGGGTTGGAGTACAAAGGTTTCTTTTAGGAAGGCTTTACACAATCTGTGAGAAGCTAAAGAGCTGGAGTTGATGCTTTGCCTGAAGTTGGAACCTGCAGCCATTTGAACTCTGACAGTCAAGAAAATGGAACCTAAAGAGAATTCTGACAGGAAAAGGAGTACCTGCAAAACAGACACATTAGAAGGGTCTATTTCCTGAGTGATTGCCCAAGCTAAAAAACATTTCCATTTGCTGCAGTAACCTCTCTGGGTACATTTATTCGGGGATGGAAAAAATCTGTACCACATCCTGAGACAAAGGTGGCTCTCAAGTTGTCACTGGAACTAGAGAAACCAGGCAGTCAACTTGAGGTTAAGCAAATCTGGGTGGGCCGACCTTGAAGGGGTGGAAAGTTAATCTTTTCTGGGATCCAGCAGCCTATTGGGGGGGGGGTTCCCTTTTATGAGACTTCAGTAGGGGGGAACCAGATCTGCCTGGGTCAATAAGGAGAAGACTCTGGACATAAGGGGAAGATGAGGAATTGTGGAAAGGAGCCTGGGTGGCCACTGAGAAATCAGGGCAAAGTAGTTACTGCACTTTGTATTGTCTAGGTAAGTGAAAAGATCATAGCAAGGATAACCCCAGCAATGGAAAAGCTGATGTGCCACCATCAGATTTAGAGACGACTTGTGAGGCAACAGGATGGATCAGCTGAGCCTGTTGGGAAGACAGTAGACTCTCCTGGGAATACATGTTGCTAATAAAAAGCAATGTAAAGCAATCAGCCATTGCCACACTCTCATGGTTTCTTGGCATAAAGGATATGATTTGTTCATCCCTACTTGCTGATTTAACAAAGTATTGTCATGTTATCAGTTTGAATGGAAATCACCCGAGGTGAAGACATCCTGTAGCTCCTGCAATACAAATCATTTCTTAAAAAGAAAGAGCATCAGTGACTTCCATCTTCTTTGTTTATACACCAAACTACTACCACATGCTGTCAGTCTGGATGGCTGCAGCACCCTGGGCAAGGGAGTCCTGAAATGCCTATCGTGTGAGGAGAACTGCCCTCATGTCCAGAACAATGAAATGCAGTTTGTATCCCTGCCCCTTAGCCAGTGTACCCTTGACAATGCCCCACACTCTAGGGCAGAGGCATCCATGATGACATTCAACCACTACAGGAGCAGGGATGTGCAATGAACAGCCCAGACCTGGGTTCAAAATGTGCAGCCATCTGAGATAAAACTTGCAAGTCCTGGAAGTCTTTACATGTTGTGACAAAGCACCTTAACTGGGACCTCTGAACTTTCAAGGTACCCTATAAAACTCATGCATGCACAGCCTGGCAAATATGTAGTTGCTAAAACAACCAAGAAACAAAAAATAAACTTTCCAAAAACCACAAAAGGCGAAACAGAGAGCGAGCAGTCACAACGATAAAATTCCAAACTGTTTATTTAGCGCTTTCAGAGTAGGGCGATGCCTCTCCTTCTTCAGACAAAAAACAAACTAATTAAGCACCCTTATATACAAGCAGTGCTACAACAATAATTCAATTAAGAAATCAATAAACTTAAATTCCCTTAAAGGAGCCTGACAGCCACCCTTCAGTATGGGCATATTGTACGGCAACACAAGCCCATACCAGGTCGACTTCATTACTAACCACATCTTAAATATATAAATATAAAAAGTAGTAACCATAAACCTAAAAAGGCAACAAAGTTGCATTTTAAACATAAAAACAGCAACACTCTACTAAAGTTATTAAAAACTATTTCGTAATAGTTGCAAATTAAAACAATGTTATTATAAACCCAGCAGCTAATAAACTGAATCATGAAAAATTCATACTATCGGGCACCCAAATGGGTGTATATACACAAAAATATATTGTAAATAAATAAATATATATAATTATACAAAAAATAAATAGATGTAACTTAAAAATCATGAAATAACCTACTTTATACTTTAGAGTCCCACACTCAAACAGTGTTACTTACAACCAATGACACAAACCCCAAATTATGTACAAATAACCAAAGCATGCCAATTTCAACTTACCACCACTATCTTCTAAGGGCAAGATGTTTAAGAATACTTTTCACTGAAGCATATTCATTTAACCCTGGATAAATGTGAGCTGCAGTTCTAATCTGCCAAAACAATTCTTCCATTTCCAATTGTAAATGCCAGCCCCCCCCCCCCAAATCAATTCTTAAACATTTAAGCACAGAAAATTTAAAATAATGATCAGAAAAAAACGTAATATGCCTAGCTAAAGCATTAGATGTACCTTTCTTGTTAATGGCATATTGGTGCTCATAAATGCGCTGCTTCAATTTCCTTTCAGTTTTACCTATATAAAAAGCAGCGCATTTTTCACAGCAAGCTGAGTAGACCACCACTTTGGTCTCACAATTAAACCTACCATTAATTTTTTATATCTTATCTCTGATCTTAACCCTGGCATCTAGACTTACATTGTTGGCATGCCCCACAACGAGACATGCCATAGTTCTTCCCATGGGTTCCATGTTTATTCGTCTCAAAAATTGATTTGAGGTTAGCTGCTTTTCTATAAGTAATTTGAGGTTTAGCCTCAAATAAACTAAACAGATGACTGTCCACAATGATAAGAGCCCAGTTTTTATTTAGGATTTCCCTTATTTGATGGTTCTCCAAACTATATGTGCACAAAAAACTAGTCAAACATTTGTTCACTATTCTTTATCCTAGAATGATATTGAATACTTATTGCATCCACAATTTGGTTATTGTTGTTAAACAAAAGTGGTTTAAAATGGCCTGTTTGGCGCTTGTGGATAACTTCAGAGGTAATATTCACTATCATAGTTAACGGATAACCTCTGTTAGTAAACATAGACCCCAAATGTGTACATTCATCTATGAAGTCACTTTCATCGGTAACCATCCTAGCTGCCCTTACCATCTGTCCCTTAACAGCAGCTTTTTTTCTGATGGTAAAGGTAACAGCTAGTGAAATGCAGGAAAGAATTGGAATAGGTAGGCTTTCTATATATGGTACTTTTATACCTGGAATTAGCCACATCCTTAACCAAATGAATATCCAAAAAATTGATGTTATTCTCCTGCAATGTGTAAGTCAATTAAAAAAAAATCAGTCATGAGGGAAATGCTGTTGATAAAAGTCAGAACTAAGTGCTAGGCCCTTTCCAAATTAAGAACACGTCGTCTTGGTAACGAGGAAGCGACATTGTTCTGAAATAAGGCATTACTAAATAATTTCTTTTCCGAATATGCCATTATACAGTTAGCGAAACTTCCTCCACAGGGTGACCCCATTGCCACCCCTGTTTTCTGGAGGTATATTTGCCCATCGAAGACCATGAAGTTGTTAAAACTAATTCCAAAAGAGTTTCAACCAAATAGATAGTGTTGTTATCCATCTGCCTACATAACCTAAATTCTCTAATCCATTCCAAACTCAACTTCTGAGGTATCACAGTATATAGGTCCCTCACATCAATTGCGAGGAACCAGTATTCTTGGTGGAACGGAATGTTATTTATGTTATTCAAAAAACTCCAGGAGTCTTTACAAATTTGGGACTCCTGTTCCACTAGTGGCCTTAAAACACTATCTATATACTTGGCACAACCATATGTTATGGACCCACGCCCATCTACAATAGGCCTAAAGGGAGGGTCCTTAATCCTTTTGTGGATCTTGGGTGTGCCAAACAAAACTGGTAACTTAGGAGCAGTCATGGTCAAATAATAATGTAGATCTATATCTATAGTGCCTTCTAGGAAGAGGTCATCCAAAATAGACTTGATTCTTTTATAAGCCATATTAACCTCATTCAAGCTGGCTACTACATATGCATCAGTATAGAGCTGTTTTCTCATATTTTCAACATAGATGTCATAGTCCATAAACACCAGCCCACCCCCTTTATCAGGTTTCATCACTCTTATATTACATTCTCGTACTAGGTTCATAAATTCACGTTGGTTCCTAGTAATATTAATGTTAGGATACTTATTGCAAGCCTTATTGGAAGCAATAGCCCTTAGATCAAGCTTGCACATCTTTTCAAATGTGTTTAAATTAGAATGTAAAGGTGGATTGAAGAGGCTTGAAACCTTAAGGGAGGTAGTAAGGGTAGACGTCCCTCCCATAAGGGCATTCAGGTTCAGTTTATGGACAAACAATTTCAAATCAATTATAGTCTTAACAGGGTACATGGTAGTATCAGGAACAAAGGACAGGCCTTTAGAAAAAAGTCAACCATTTCTTGGGTTACATTTAAGATGGTATAATTGTAAACCTTAAAATCCCCTTCTGTACTGGAAATTATTCAGGGATTATCAACACGGCATAATGTCATCTCCTGCGTTGATTCCTCTTGTTCCTCAAATTCCCCTGATTCCTGTTGGTCCTCAGGTTCCCACGTTGCCCGTTCCGATTCCTTGGAAAACCCTGTTGATGACTTGTACTGGGGCAGCTGTTATTTGAAACATCTTGTTGTTGAGAACAAGAATTACTGCTATAAACATTATTGTTACTGTTATTGCTGCTGTTTTGGTTATTCAATCTCTCACTACGGCGAAGGGGCTGTGCTTCTCCAGTGTGGGTCTCAGGTTCTCCATTATGAGATATATCAAGGTCATCTTGTACAATCTCACTAGACCCTGAAGGTGCTTGTTTGGAAATAGTAGCCAAGGAGGTAGTAGGTGGACGAGGGTATGCTTTATTATTAGCATAATCATGCATGTCTCTTGCAGTTTTCTTCTTCTTAAGCCCCAGCATTTTTGCTAAAGTGGCTTCAATGCTGGTGAAAATGCGAGCATACTCATATTTATAACGAAAAAATTCACAGTCAGTTTTAATACTGTGCTCTAATAATTCAGGTTCCCCTTTTAAAATGTCAATTTCTGATTTATACCGATTAATGAGCAAAGTTATAAATTCAAAACCTTGCTTATCAAATAAGTTTAAAAGTTCACGATGAAATGGTGACCCTTCTACCAAATCAACTGGGTAATGCCATTGTCTTAAGCCCTTACGGATAAGATTCTTATCCAAACATTCTTGCAAGTAGGCTATTTCTAGATGTAATTTTTTGCAATGAAACAGTTTATGATCAAATTCATTAATAAGACTAGTAAATCTTACTTACTGCCAGTTCTTGTTCCGGAAAATTCGTAGCAGTAGCTCCATTACCAAAAAAAGTTGTTGTTATTAAGAAAGTTCCCAATAGATGGAAAGGAACTTGATTCTATACCTTCGGAACTGTTCCTTCGATTTCCATTATTGTTCTGCTGGGAGCTTATCCCTTGTCCAGCCTGGATAGCATTAAGTGAAATACTTTGCCCAACTATAGAATTATTAGCTCCAACACCAGGAACTCCAAAAGAGGAAAAATGATTTTGACCTGGTGGGATTTGCTGACTTACTTGGCCGCTAGAAGTCCTCCTTATAACAGCGGTGTTGCCGAAAGATGGAAGGGAGTCCATCCTTTGAGCCAGGCTGTCAACCCGGCCCAATAAAACTTGAATTAGGGCAGTTAGATTCCCCACGGCGTTTGCCTCTCCGGAGCCAACATTACTCGGCTCTTCTCGAGTGAAAAGTGAGCCTTGAGGTGACGCTCCGGTCTCGTTCGCCATATAAAGAACGCAAAAACAACCAAGAAACAAAAAATAAATTTTCCAAAAACCACAAAAGGTGAAACAGAGAGCGAGCAGTCACAACGATAAAATTCCAAACTGTTTATTTAGCACTTTCGGAGTAGGTTGATGCCTCTCCTTCTACAGACAAAAATCAAACTAATTAAGCACCCTTATATAAAAGCAGTGCTACAATAATAATTCAATTAAGAAATCAATAAACTTAAAAAATTCCCTTAAAGGAGCCTGACAGCCACCCTTCAGTATGGGCATATTGTATGGCAACACAAGCCCATACCAGGTCGACTTCATCACTAACCACATCTAAAATATATAAATATAAAAAGTAGTAACCATAAACCTAAAAAGGCAACAAAGTTGCATTTTAAACATAAAAACAGCAACACTCTACTAAACTTATTAAAAACTATTTCGTAATAGTTGCAAATTAAAACAATGTTATTATAAACCCAGCAGCTAATATGAATCGTGAAAAATCCATACTATCGGGCACCCAAATGGGTGTATATATACAAAAATATATTGTGAATAAATAAATATATATAAATATACAAAAACTATTACGAAATATGGTTACTACTTTTTATATTTATATATTTAAGATGTGGTTAGTGATGAAGTCGACCTGGTATGGGGCTTGTGTTGCCGTACAATATGCCCATACTGAAGGGTGGCTGTCAGGCTCCTTTAAGGGAATTTTTTAAGTTTATTGATTTCTTAATTGAATTATTGTTGTAGCACTGCTTTTATATAAGGGTGCTTAATTAGTTTGGTTTTTGTCTGAAGGAGAGGCATCGACCTATTCCGAAAGTGCTAAATAAACCGTTTGGAATTTTATCGTTGTGACTGCTCGCTCTCTGTTTCGCCTTTTGTGGTTTTTAAATATGTAGTTGCTGCCATAAAATGCAGTGCTCTAAGACATAATACTGTTGTGACTGACACTTTATGATTGATTTGGGACACCAAATTCTGAAAGCTACTGTACAAATGAAGACTGGTTCTGGAGGACAAATATCCAGGGTGCATCCAAAAAAGGTCAGTTTTTAAGAAGACTAACTGGGAGTCTGCAATTTTCACTGTAATTCCCAAAGACTGGAAGCAAATCAGAAGAGATTCCCACCCACAAATCAACTTGCTACATGTTGAATGGCTAGAAACCAGTCACCCATGTAAGAAAACACATTAATCTCTTGAACACTCTGGAAGTCGTAGTGAGGTGAGGTGAAATGGTCTAGAATTGAAAATGATTGGGGCACCTTCCCAGAAGCACAAAACCCTGCTGGACTCTCTGGTGATCTTTACACGTAGACAGGTATCTTCTTGGTCCAGAGATCACAGTTAATCTCCTTTTGACAGAAGTTAAGTTTGGTCTGCATCATGACCACCTGAAAAGTTTCTTTGGGGATAAACTTATTTAAAAGTCCATTCAAGTCTAGTATGGGCCTGAGGTCCTTTGTCTTTCAGATTAACAAAAAGAACCAGAACAGTATAATCCTTTCTGATCTGGCATAACATCATGGATGGCTCTTTTCTTTATGAGGTTTAAAACCTCTTTTCTTGTCGTATTTTTTTTTTATGGGCAAGGACGCCTCTCAAGGAGACAGAGTGGAGCTGAGCAAGTGTGTGGAAAGGAATTTAACAGCCTTTTGATATTACTGTTTTGATCTGTGTCTCTTGTGAGACAGCCACCCACACCTGCAAGTGGAGGGAGAGATGACCCATCATGCAGACAGTGCTGGAAGTTAAGAGGGGCAATGTCATACAGATTAGATTACTATTCCCCAAAGGAAAATCATAATGTTGCTGACTGTTCCTCCCACTGACCTGGTGACCAGTCTGCAAGTTACCATGGCCATGCTGGATTCTTCCAGATCTCGATTGTTTTGCTTCTACTGAACACAATGACTCAAGATCTGACATGGGTTCTGCTACATCCCAGAAACAGCGTGTTGGAGAATCAAACTTGACACCAACAGCAGAAAGGGCATTGCCTTTCCTTCCTATTTTTTCAAGGTGAACTTTTAGACATGGGTTAAAAGGAGCAAGGTAAAGGTCACAGTGGAGTCTTTGCAAAGTTCATAGTTAAGTTTATATGTGTAAGTTTATTTTCTCAGGGATAACTGGGCATGGATGACAAAAGAGTGACACTGTTGCCATAACTGCACCATCAACTGAACTGTGTGCATATCTCAAAGTAAGGATGGCAATAGATGACATACCTGCTTCCTAACTGTAACTTAAGCTGACCTCCTGGCCTTTCTTCCTGTGGCTGACTCATTTCATTGTCAAGCTCCAACTGCAATCTTAACATAAGTGACAAGTATTTTACTTGACTTATTAAAAGCATCAAAATGCATAAAAATGCATTTCCCAATCTGTCCATGACCCTTGATTGCTTTTAGAAAGCAGGATTCTGTGATGTCAGTGACTAAGACCAGCTACCTAAGCACTGGTATCAGGCTAGGTAATCTCAATCCTGCAGATCCAGACTTTTGGAGGCAAGAGGATCTTGTCCCATCTCTCTGGGAGAGGTATGACTTCATCATTAGGGTTGACCAACAGAAACATAAGCTGAAACCACTCTGTTTACAGGATGGACCATACAGGAAGAACAGAAGGATGTCTAGAAAGCATAAAGCAGGACCCTTTGCGAACACTGCATGGCATCAGTTAGCCCCCTCCTCTCCCTGCCTCACCATCTCAAGTACCTCCCCAAATCTGTTGTCATTTAAGTGGGTTGTGGGGGAATCTTCATTCTTACAATCTTCAACATTTGGGTGAGGGACTCTGGAGGATAATCAGTGTGCTTCCTCTTGTACACACACTTTTTTCCAATCTTTGGAGTGAGGGGCCCTAAAGATTGTGAAGGAGCTAAATCTGGTCCAGATGTTTGAGAACCAGTCCTGCAAGAGGTTCTCAGACTACTGTCCTGTTGACTGAAAAGGTAGATGGTTGCATATCCATGCAAAATAGCATCTGGTGCTAAGGCTGAAGACATCAACCTTACTAGCACAAAGTGTGGTGTGTGTGTGTGTGTGTGTGTGTGTGTGTGTGTGTGTGTGTGTGTGTGTGTGTGTGGGAATGCATCCAAAGCTCTTATTAGGCGATGTGGACATACTTGTAGAAAAAAAAATACAACTTAATACACAGTTGTCACTGTCTTCTGTTACCTAGTTAGCATAATGCAGAATAGTCTATGAGTGCCAACACTTGTTTCAATGCAGCAGGCAAGGCCAAAAATACAGACCCTGCGTCTAAATGCCAAAGCCAGCCAAAGATGACACAGACAATAAATACATTGACATTTAGCCCAGCCATGACCACTCCACCCCTAACAATCAGGTTGACATACTTACTGATGCTAGGCCTGACATTAATAGCATTAACCACAAAGGTCAGAAAGTCAACCCTTTTGAGGTCCACATTGGCACTGAGCTAAGCCACGATGGCCTGAGCTCCACCCAAGGATCAAAGCTCCTCAAGGAGTTAACAGCATCATTGCTTAGGCAACCAAAACAGATGGCAAAGCTGGCACTGAAGAAGTCAATCTCGGAGGCTGTGGTCATAACATCAAGACCACAACCAAAGTTGGCAAATGAGTCAATGTCAACACTGGTGTTGGGTGGTTTAACTCTGGCTACTTTGGGACATACGCCTGGATAATAGCTGATGAGGAAAATGAAAGATTTTGCTAAAATTGTAACAGATGAAGTGTGTCTATCCCTCTTAGTACCGAAGGGAGAGAGACAGACAGCAGACATTTTTTTTCAGAGCTTTCAAAGAGGCTTTTACCAGCTTATTCACAATCAACCTCTGAAGGTAGTATGGAACAGCATCTAAAAGACTTTGAAGATGATGGTTTTGAGCCTAAAATATTGCACACCTCAGAGTTTGCCACAAAAGTTATACTTTCAGGCCCAATATGTTTAACATGAGGCATATCTGTTAATATCCTGTCCCGTAATTTAGAAACACTAGCTCAAGAATGAGTAGAATTCGATGTGAATTCAGTGCTGGGTTTTTTAGGTTAAAGATGTTCATATGATTTCCAACATTGTCAGTCTTTTTTTTTTTTCTCTTGTCCATTTGTTTAGAATTGTCCCCACAACCATGTTAAAGCTGTGCTTGACGTCAAAGCAAAGCAACAGAAGGTGCAAGGCCTTGCTCCATTCTAAATAACTATTGTTCTTTCTGTATCTCCCAGTAGTACTTGTAAATGCTTTACAAATATCACAAGCAAAAGAAAATTATCTTCAACCAAGCAATAAATACGCTTGGGTGGGATTTTAAATATTTTACATTTTAAAAGGCTTTGCTCTCCATTTCAGAAAACATGTTTAAAAGCAGAAAACTGAACGACAGTGAGTTGCAAAAAACTACTATCAAAAATACCAATACTGCAGCATAGAAATAAGAAATGAACCACAGAAAGGTGAAGTAATAAAAATGCCAAAGACCTGAAGAGGGGCTATTCAAAACATAAATAGTAAAAATAAAATGGAATGACCTGAATTGAAAGTTGACCAAAACCCCAAAACAATGACAAGATTAAGACTGAACTAATGTCATTAATAAACTGTGACAATTTTCACACAAAATATTCAAATTTTGAAAAGCAGGCTCAGCCAGATTTTTTTTTTTTTTTGCTGCTTCTGCATCAACACAAGGTAGGACAAAACTGGAGATGAAGCTCTTTGCAGAGCATATGGGATTAAAGGGAAGGCATTAGTACCAAGAAAACATTTCAAATACCAAGATGCTGAACATCATCTCCTCATACAAGGATGAATATAGCAGTGTACATCTTTCAATTGGACATTTCATTCTTTTGTTTAATTTAGATATTTGCTGTGGTATGAAAATGCCCTAAGCAGGTCTATGAAATAAACCCAGTATGGGTTGAAGAAAGTACAGTTTTGTACCTACCATAAATGTAGATGTCCGAGAGGTATGCATCTGCAGTCCTAACAAATGGGTTGTCCTGGCCTCAGGCAGCCCTTCGGTCGGCCGGATTCCAAAGTCTGGGTCTGGCCTCGGCTGATGTCGCACTTCACCCGACGTCATAGCTGCAGTTCAGTGGGTATAAAGGCATCAGCCGACGCCATTTTCCACAGTGTTTCTTGCCCCAGATGCCAGGTGCCCTCTAGGAAGGCTAAATTTGGATAAATGCAAATGTTTCCAAACAATAGAGAGCAAATAGAAATAAACATGTATATACATATATACAAACAAATACACCATAATAGATTCCCCCAGCTAGCTACAAGATGGGCAAATACCCTAGGAGTACCACAGAGGGGAAGGAGGGTGGGTAATCCTGACTGCAGATGCATACCTCTCGGATATCTACATTTATGGTAGGTACAAAACTGTACTATGTCCTTCAAGGATGCATCTGCAGTCCTAACAAATGGGTAGAATACCATAGCCAAACTGGGGGAGGAGGCAATAATAAGATTATGGTGTAGTTAAGATCCCTTGCAAAACAGCAGTGGCAAAACCTGCTCGGGATCTGGAGTATAAGGGTAGATTATAATGCTTGGCAAATGTATGCACGGAGCTCCAAGTAGCAGCCTCTAAAATGTCTTTGGTAGCCACTCCTCGTAAAAAAGCTGTAGTAGTGGCTGTAGCCCTTGTGGAGTGAGGTCTGATGTTTTCTGGAGTTGTCTTTCCATGGTAAGAGTAACAAAATCTAATGCAATTTCCTATCCACTTTGAGATTGTCTGTTTTGAAATTGCTTTTCCTTCCATTCCTGTTGCATATGCTACCAGTAGCTGGTCAGTATTTCTATTGCTCTTGGTTCTGTCCAGGTAGTAGCGCAATTGCCTATGTACATCCAAGGTATGTAATAATCTTTCTCCCCTGTTCTGTGGGTTGGGGAAGAATGTAGGTAGGTGGATAGCTTGGTTTAGAGATACCCTGGAGACCACCTTTGGCATAAAAGTAGGATTAGTTCTCATGGACACTCTATCTTGATGGAAGATAAGGAAGGGCTGTACTGCCATTAATGCCTGTAATTCAGAAACCCTTCTTGCTGAAGTGATTGCAAGCAGGAAAGCAGTTTTCCATGATAAGTACTGTAATTCTGCTGTTGCTGCTGGTTCAAAAGGAGGGAGTGTCAACTTTTCCAGCACAAAGTTCAAGTCCCATGCGGCAATGGTGGCTTCCTTGGTGGCTTTACATTTTTAATTCCTCTCAGAAACTGCCTGAGTAGAGGATAAGAGAAGACTGGAGGGTCCATGTTGTATTCTGCTGAAATAGCTGATGCATGAATCTTAATGGAAGAATAGGACAGGCCATTGTGGAAAAGTTCTGCCAAGTATTCCAGGATGTTAGCTATGTTTACCAGTGACACATCTTCTCCTTTAGCTGCACTCCAAATGAGATATCTTTTCCATTTTGCTGAATAAGTTTTCCTTGTTGAGGGTCTGCGAGCCTCCAAGATAATGTCTTTAACCCTTTGAGATAAATCTGGGTTATTTTGTCGTATGCAATGTTCCAGGCAACTAGCTGCAACGTTTTCTAGTTTGGATGCAGGGTTTTGAAGTTGTTCTGTGTTAGCAGTAAGGGAACTAGGGGCAGAGGCCATATTTGTTCCCGAGACATACTCCTCAGTAATGGGTACCAATGCTGCCTCGGCCAGTCTGGAGCTATCAGGATGATCCTTGGGCGGTCTTCTTTGATCTTCAATAGCACCTTGTGCATCAAAGGAAGAGGTGGGAATGCATATGCTGTCAGGTTTTCCCAACTGAAAGATAGGGAGTCCACCTTCCAAGCCAGAGGGTGGTATGTCCTTGTGCAGAATTTTTTCAATTGGTGGTTGTGTGGGGATGCGAATAAGTCTATTTCTGGTAGTCCCCATTTCCTTGTAATGGATTTGAAGATGTCTGGATGCAGCATCCATTCGTGGGCATCCGTGGTAGTTCTGCTTAGGATGTCTGCTAGTATATTTTCTTTTCCTGGTACAAATATTGACTGGAGCTGAATGTTGAAGCTCAGGGCCACATTCCAGAGGTCCATTGCCATCCGGCATAGAGGGTATGAATGTGTGCCTCCCTGTTTGTTGATGTACCACATAACTGTGGTGTTGTCCGTCCTTATCAGCAATTGACCCTGTTGAAGAAACGGTCTGAATGTCTGAATTGCCAGTTTTACTGCCAGCATCTCCTTTTGATTTATGTGTAGGTTCAGCTGGTCTTGAGTCCATAAGCCTTGTATGCACTTGTCCAGCATGTGTGCCCCCCAACCGAGGTCTGAGGCGTCCGTGGTGATAGTCTGGCTTGGTTGAGAGCTGTGGAAGGGCAGTCCTTTGTTCAATTGACAGGCCTGAGCCCACCATTGGAATTCTTGCTTCAGGCATGGAATTATTGGAATTTGGGTTTCTAGGCTGTGCTTGTGCTGAGACCATAAATTCCTTAGGTACCATTGCAACTTCCTTATATGTAGTCTGGCATGTGGAATCAATATTATGCAGGATGCCATGTAACCCAGGGCTTGCAGGACTTTCCTTGCTGTTAGCTGGTTCTGCTTTGTTAATGCCATGAAATAGAGAGGAAGGTGCTTCTGCTTTTCTGCTGTGAGGGATGCCATTTGATTTGATGTGTCCAGTTCTGCACCCAAGAAAGTTATCCTCTGGGATGGTATCAGCCTTGACTTTTTTATATTGACTGTGTATCCCAGGGCTTGTAGCAGATGAATGACCTTTTTCAAATCTGTTGCTAATTTGTTTTTGTTGTCCGCTTGCAACAGGCAGTCGTCCAGGTAAGGGTAAATTTGAATTCCCTGAAGCCTGCAATGAGCAATTACTGATGCCAGGCATTTCGTGAATACTCTGGGCAGTAGATAAGCCAAAGGGCAATGCTGAGAATTGATAATGCTCTGATCCTGCAAGAAATCTGAGGTATCTTCTGCAATTTGGTCATATGTGGACGTGCAGGTATGCCTCCTTGAGATCTAGAGTTACCAGCCAAGACTCCTTGCCCAGCATGGGAAGAAGCTGCTGTAGGGTCAGCATCTTGAATTTTGGAACAATGAGATATGTGTTCAGAGCGGACAGGTCTAGAATAGGTCTCCATTGGTTTTCTTTTCTTGGCACCAGGAAAAGTCTGGAGTAAAATCCTTGCCCTTGTTCCATAGACGGTACCTTTTCTATAGCTCTTATCCTTATTAAGTTGTCTATTTGTTCTAGAGCTTTTGTCCTTTGATTTGGAGGTAGGTTTGGCATTCCTCTCTTCCTTGGTAGAGTATGGAAGTGAAACCTGTAACCTTTGTCTATTGTCTGTAAAATCCATTTGTCTCCTGTGATGTAATGCCAGTTTACTGAAAATAAGGCTAGCTTTCCGCCTAAGGGTGCATCTAGTTGTTCCCTGGTAGGCGGTCTCAGAGCCAAGTCACTGTGATTGCCCTGTGGAAGTGGTAGTGGCTGGATCTGTGGCAGTACTTCGCTGGTTGTTAGGCTGCCACTGACGTCCCCTGTAGGCACCTCTGGATTGACCCCTGCCTCTTGGGCGCCTATTCCTGCCTCTCTGTGCTCTGGTGGTGTCTGGAAAGGACCAATTCTTGGAAGGCCAGTTCCTACTAAACCTTGGAGGCTGGACCTGTAAGAAATCTTTGACTGTCTGGACAGATTTTGCTTTCTCTTCCACCTTCTTCAGCACCTGCTGTGCAGGTGAGCCAAACAAATTATGCTTATCCATGGGAGCATCTAGGAGCTTTGATTTTACATGGTCTGGTAAGGACTGCTCTTTTAACCATGCATGCCTTCTGATCACTGTACCAGTCATTGCTGATCTAAAGGAAGCCTCCAGTGCATCATAGCCGCATTTTAAGGAATGATTACTGACCTGCTGTATGTTATGTACCATTTCCTGAAGAGACTTTTTGTCTAATGGTTCAGGCGAGGACAGTTTTTTAGTTAACTGGTCTAACATAAATTCCTGATACTGAATCATGTGGAATTGACAGTTTAAGGCCCTAGCCGAAAGAGTAGCAGAAGTATAAACTTTTTTACCCCATCTCTCTAAGGCCCTAGATTCCCTTTCAGAGGGGAGGGGGTTTTGGCAGAGGTAGCTGCTACAGCCTTGGGTCCCTGCGAAATAGTTTCAGGATCTGCAAAAGGAGCCTTATACAAATGATAATGTGTGTCCGGAACCCTGTAGTACCTGTCGGGCTTAGCAGGGGCCGGAGGAAGTGAATCAGGGGCAGTACAAGCATCATTAAATGCATCATCCACAACAGTAAGTACTGGAGGAATGGCTAAAGGCCTATGCTGTGGCAAATGCAAAAAGGTCCTAAGCCTTTTCCTAGAGTCTGAAAAATCCTGGCCCTGTCATTGAAATTGTTCCCTCATAGCATGCAAGGTTTCCCCAAAGAAAATTCCTCAGGCGGAGAGGCAGAAGGAATGGAGTCTTCTGCATCAGAGTCCTCATAAGGAGAATAAGGGCCTTCTGGAGGGTCTGTATTTTCTGAATCATCAGAAGAGAAATCTGAAGAAACTGGCTCAGGGTGCTCTGCTCTAGGCCTCTTCTCTGGAGGTGGGTGAGAGGCCCTGTCAGGGTGAGGTTGGGATCCCCTGATCAAAGAAATGAGATCCTCTGCTAGACTAAGCATTTGAGTACTAGAGCTAGGCCTGTGAGAGGGGGTCTTAGTAGGCACAGTCTTGGTTGATTTTGCTGCTTTAGCCCTGGCAAAAGCCTTAATCGACATGGATGCAGGGGGCCTAGCAGCTCCACGTGAAGGAGTGGATATATCTAAAGGGATAGTATCAGATAAATCCTGTGAACCTGTAAGAGCAGGTGGAATTTCAGTAGCAGATTCAGCCATGCTGGATGAGGCTTCGGTGGGAGGCAAGCTTTCGGCCGAAGGAAGAACCGAGGGCTCGGTTTCAGCCGAAACCGAGACACTCGCGGTTGACTTAACTGCGGTTTCGGCCGAAACCGCGGACACGAGTGTCGGTCCTTTTCCTTGCGCTTTTTAGCTAATTGTGAAGTCGGAGTTTCCGACGGCATGTTGTAAGCAAAAGCGGAGCCGAAAAACTCCTCAGCAAATTCCGACCGACGTCTAAGTGTCCGTCGGTTGAAAGAAGCACAGGCTAGACAGGCTGCTACGTCGTGGTCTGGGCCTAAATAAGGTAGGCAATAAGAGTGGAAATCTTTATGAGGTATTTGTTTCCCACAAGTTAAACAGTTATTCACTTTTTCTGACATCGGCTGAGGCAAGAAAGAGTCCCCAACGGGGTACTTAGCTTTTTAGAAGTCTTCGGTAGTAGCAATCTCTGGTTCTGACCGACCGGCACTTGCGAACAGCTTTTGCTTCGGGCGCCACGTGGCAAGAAAGACTGAGGAAAATGGCGTTGGCTGATGCCTTTATACCCGCTGAACTGCAGCTATGACGTCGGGTGAAGTGCGACATCAGCCGAGGCCAGACCCAGACTTTGGAATCCGGCCAACCGAAGGGCTGCCTGAGGCCAGGACAACCCATTTGTTAGGACTGCAGATGCATCCTTGAAGGACATCACAGTAATGGTAAGCTTTCATTTTGGAAAACAGGATCTGTGATGCAAGAGAAGTTTTTAAAAACCAAAGACTAGATCAGCATGCAAGCTGAATAACCTTGTTTACAATACTTATTCAATGACATTTGTAACATTTTCATTATCACAGGTCTTTGTACTCCATTTTATACAAGTGGTGACCTCATACTTTAGGTTTTCAAAGGATTCCATCCTGTATGAACCTTAGCATATACATAGTTTTTATGAAGCCTAGAAGTTAAAAGGTTACTGCATGCACAGTGCCCAGTAGAACTCCCCATTCTGAATTCATTACATAATCAAAAAAAATGTACGTCACCAAGAACTCTTACCTGCTTATCATACAATGGGAGGTCTTTGAAAGGATTCATTGCTACAAGGATATCACCTATGTACGTCTGCAAAAAAGAAGACAGAGGACATTACTAATTGCTATACAGTTACCCAACACCATTTTTCAGCATGCAGTCATGATGTTCCTCTCACAATAAGGCATACAGCAGCCAGATTCCAAAAGATTTGCTCTTGGTGTAAGTGACTTACTCCACTGTAAAGCCCATCTATAAAGCAGGTTTACACCGGAAGTCTTTTGAAAATCCGGCCCTAAGTTACCACAGTAATACATTTCATTTGCCCAGTATCACTGAAAACACTCAATGACAGAACTTAAGAATGTTGTTAGATACTACACAGCAGGGACTAAAGGTGGAGGTGTCTCAATTTGCATAAAAAATTAATATACTAGGATGATCAAAGAGGATGATGTACTTGAGCTTCTCCACGTTTAACTCCCCATAGGCACAATCTCATACCACTTACTTGCAAACTACAGGTCCCCCTCTATGAACCAGAAACACGTATTTACGCTTACTGCAGACACTCACCATCCAACCCAATACCATATTCACAGGTAACTTTAATTGCCACATGATTAACTGGGATTCATATATGACCAAACAGGCAGGCACAGAGATTCCTGGACTTTGTAAACCTACTCTCTGGGCCAGATTGTCAATATGATGAGTACAGCTGCAAACATACAAGATCCGACCCTCACTAGTATGGGAGAGCTCTGCACACCCCCAGTGCAATGTCCTCTTTCTCTTCACTTGAAATGCTGTGAGGCACAATTTTGAGGAACCAGCACAAGGTGCTAGATAAAAATCAGCTACGGCTCCGATGATGAGCTCTATGTAAACCAATCATAGTGAAGCATTCAGTGGAAAGGTAGCAGATGGAATGTGCTAAATTTTGAAAGAAAAGTGTTTGAATGCAAAAAGTAAAAAAAAAAAAAAAAAAAGTAATATCGGGTTCTAGGCACACAAGTTCAGGGTGATATATTTCCATAAAAACAAGATAATTAAGATGAGAAATAAAAAAAAAAAAAAAGAAAAGAAAAGGAAATAAGGTCAAACTACAACTTTGAACAGACAAATTAAAGATAGCCGAGACAATATTAGGAAAACTTTGAAGAAATTATATAAAAACACTGTGCAACAGGAAACCATTTTATAGATATATCAGGATGCAGTAGGAGTAAAGATATACAAATTGATAAACTGTGAGCGAATTCTAAAATTTATTCGCAAACAAAACAGATTGTAGATATAGTTGCAAAGTCTTATGCTGCAGCCTTCATTTCAGCTGTAGAAAGGACAGCCTTCATTTTAGCTGTAGAAAGGAATGATCATGGGTGGTCTTTTGCTGTTTTATTCTTGTTGCTTTGGGTCGCTTCTTCGCAGCACATGTGGCCAGCACATGCTGCTCTGGGTTTTTTTTGATGCTTTGGTCCTCCCGGTACTTAGGGGTCTGTTTCCCATTTGTAATTGGGTTCACTGTTTTGCAAACTCATTGAAAGACCACGCATTCTCCTAATCCATTATTTATGTTATTGAGGAAGAAGTCGTGGTGATTTGTGACGTTACTAAGCACGTTTGTCTGAGACTGGGTAAACACACAGGAATTAAAGACAAAGGAGTAAAATACTAGAAGTGAGAGTATGCTGTGACATTGTGATGTAGTTTAGGAAAGTAATGGAACTCGGTTCTCTCAGTTAATGGATTAAAGTGCAAGAAGTACATGTCACTGTTTTTGATTTGATGCGATGCAGACAGGACTGAACATACTTTTTATGGCCAACCACATTCAGTACTGCAGAAGCGGCTTGCTTTCCGTTCTTTTCATTTCCTCATCTGCTTTCTCGGGAGTTACTGACACTTCATTGACACACTCCAGTTCCCAAAACAGGATGACCACATTTTTCAGCTGCAGAACAGCTAGAAAGCAAGCCGTTTCTGCAGTTCCGAATGAGGTTGCGATAATATGCAAGAACCGAAAGCTCTTGGGTTTAATGAGAATTTCAGCTAATGTTTTAAGATAGCTTTTGTACCCAGAAAGGGACATAGAGGGTGTTCTATAGCTGGTTATGAAATGGTAATAACGGGAATACTTCCAGTGCTCAGAAATCAGGTTTCTGTAAACGAAACTTATGTGCTTAACATAACACTAGATCTGTCTTATTTCGTTTTGGTCCAGTTCAACTAGTGGGTCTTCAGACTGAGCCATGGAAACTTTCAAAACTGTAGATCCAGGACTCTGACTCCTGCCCAGCCCATGATTCCCTCTGTTCCCCAAAATACTTCAAAGCAAGTTTGTCTGCTCAGAACCAGACAACATTCCAAGGGTATTATAAACAAAGTGGATATAAAATAGGCCATAAGTGGAAAACAGCAATCAAGGCTGCTGAATGACAAGGTCTGTGGTGAGGTCTATATATTCCTTAGGAGCACCAGATGAAAATTTGGAAGGCAGACCAGAGGGAGGGAGGGAGGGATGTTGACCCAGACAAAAAAGTATAGTTGTGTACACTTACCATAAATGCAGATGTTCGAGTGTATTCACTGTTGCAGTCATCACATTTGGGTTATCTGCTTGCAGTGGCCCTCAGTCGGCCTGATTATCAGTCTTGGGTCCTGCGTCGGTTGCTGTCTCATCTTCCATGACATCAGGTAGTCAGGGGTATAAAGCATGCAGCCGATACCATTACATCAGTTTTTCTTGCCCCAGATGTCAGGTGCCCCCCCAATGGGAAGCAATTAAAAATAAATGTGCAAGGTTATACCTCCAACAAAAAAGCAAATACACCAAAAAGATTTTAAGCATAGTAAAGGAGAGTAGAGGTATAGCCAAAAGAAGTCAGGAGGCTGGAGGGAGGGTAACCAGGACTGCAACAGTGAATACACTTGAACATCTACATTTATGGTAAGTGTACACAACTGTACTATGTTCTTAGTGTTTCACTGTTGCAGTCATCACATTTGGGTAGATTCCCAAAGCTAAGGATGTGAGGAGGAATTTAGATAGCATTAGGACCAGCTATAAGTCCCTGCAAGACTGCAGTGGCAAAACCAGCTCTGGATTTAGAGAAAATAGGCAAATGGTAATGCTTGGTGAAAGTATGTACAGAACTCCAGGTAGCAGCTTCTAAGATGTCCCTGGTAGGGACACCTCTGAGAAAGGCTGTAGAGGTAGATGCAGCCCTGGTTGAGTGTGGTCTTATCCCCTGTGCAATAGGTTTTCCATGGTGCTTATAGCAGAAATGAATGCAATGGCCTATCCACTTAGAAATGGTTTGCTTTGAAATGGCCTTCCCCTCTGCCCCTGCTGAAAATGCCACCAGCAATTGTTCAAATTTCCTTTGAGGTTTAGTCCTGTCCAAGTAAAATATAAGTTGTCTGTGCACATCTAAGGAGTGCAGTATCCTTTCCCCTTTGTTCTGTGGATTAGAAAAAAAGGTAGGCAAATGAATGGACTGATTAAGAGCCACACTGGATATCACCTTGGGCATGAAGGAGGGGTTGGTCCTGAGGGACACCCTGTCCGCATGAAAGATAATGAAAGGCTTCACTGCCATAAGGGCCTGTAATTCAGATACCCTTCTAGCTGAAGTGATTGCTAAAAGGAAGGCTGTTTTCCAAGAAAGAAATTTTAACTCTGCACTTGCAGCTGGCTCAAAAGGAGGTAGAGTGAGTTTTTCCAATACAAAGTTAAGGTCCCAAGCTGGAGTTGGGGCTCTCTTGGGTGGTCTTAGGTTTTTGGCTCCTCTGAGGAACTGCTTGAGCAGTGGATGAGAGAAGAGGGTTGGTTCTGTGTTGTAATGAGCTGAAATGGCTGAGGCATGAATTTTAATGGAGGAAAAGGAAAGGCCCTTGTGAAGCATCTCAGTTAAGTATTGAATAATCTGAGGTAAATTGGGCACTGCTGTGCCCATCCCTTGAGTTTGGTTCCAGGAACAGAATCTTTTCCATTTTTCAGCATAAGATTTTCTAGTACTAGGCCTCCTTGCCTCCAAAATGACATCCAACTCTTGTTTACTGAGGGATGGTAACGGAGAGGTCAAGCAATTAGCCAGGCTGCCAGGTTCAAGGTTTGATGCTGAGGATGCATAATCTGGCCCGCCTGCTGGGACAGCAGGGTAGGGGTCTAAGGCAGGTGCCATGGTGCCAGTAGTGACACACTGCGCAAGAGGGGGTACCAGTGTTGGCGTGGCCAGTCTGGTGCAATCAGCATCATCCTGGGTTTGTCCCGTTTGATCTTTAGTAGTACTTTAGAGAGGAGAGGCAGAGAAGGAAAGGCAAACTGATAGATTTTTCCAGTTGAAGGACAGGGCATCCACTTTCCAAGCTTGTTTGTGGGGAGTCCTTGTGCAGAATTTGTCCAATTGGTAGTTCTGGGGGGGAGGCAAACAGATCTATATCTGGGCTCTCCCATTTGTTTATCAACATGTTGAAAGTCTTTGATTCCAGTTTCCACTCGTGTGGGTCCATGAGATTTCTGCTTAGTTCGTCTGCAGTGTATTTAGCTTTCCTGGCAGGAATTGTGCCTGTAAATGCACTTGGTAGATCAAGGAGGTGTTCCACAGAGCCATGTCTGCAGAGGGGGGTATGAATGGGTCCCCCCCCTGCTTGTTTATGTACCACATAACCTTACCATTAATTGTCCTGGAAGAATGTGGTCCTTGAAGGCTGTCGGAGCATTCTGTACAGCTAACATTTTTTTTTTTATTGATATGCAGGTGCATTTGACTTGGGTTCCATTTGCCCTGAATGCACTTCCCTGCCAGGTGAGCCCTCCATACATAATCTGATGCATCTGTAGCTAGGGTTTGGGCGGCAGGGGTAGAGTGAATGATAGTCCCTTGTTTTGGTGGCAGGCCTCTGCCCACCAAAGGAACTCTAACTGTAGGCAAGGTATGATAGGAATCATTGCTTCTAGATCCTGAGAATGTTGACACCATAGGCTTTTTTAAATACCACTGTAGTTTCCTCATATGCAGTCTTGCATATGGAATTAGGAGAATGCAGGAGGCCATGAACCCCAAGGCTTGCAGTATTTGTCTTGCAGATAGCAGGGTTTTTGTGGCCATTAGTTTGAACTAAGCTGTCAAATGAATTTGTTTCTCTGGCGTGAGGAAAGCCATCTGGGAAGTTATGTTCAAGTTTGCTCCCAGGAATATAATTTGTTAACAGGGTGCAAGCTGTGATTTCTTTTTGTTTATGGTGTACCCCAGACATGTTAGCACCTTGTGTACAAACGCCAGATGGTTCAAAAGTATGCCCTGGCTGAATTAGACAATCGTCCAGGTATGGATATATTTGAATATTTCTTTGCCTGCAAAATGCAATGACTGGAGCTAGGCACTTTGTGAATACCCCGGGCGCAGTAGATAAGTCATAGGGCAGTGCAGAGAACTGATAGTGCATGTAACCTGCTTTGAAGTGTAGGTATCTTCTGCAAGATTCCCTGATTGGGATGTGCAGGTAGGCTTCCTTTAAATCCAGTGTTGCCAACCAGGCATCCTTGCCTAGCATAGGAAGCAACTGGTGAAAAGTTAGCATCTTGAATTTTGGGATCACCAAAAAGGTATTTAGGATAGAAAGGTCTAGGATAGGACACCATGAGTTGTCTTTTCTGGGTACCAGAAAAAGTCTGGAGTAGAAACCTTGCCCCTTTTCCTCTTTTGGTACAGTTTGAATAGCCCTTATGGTTAAGAGAGAAGAGTACTTGTTTTTGAGCCTCTGCCCACTGATTTGGGGGTAGAGCTGGCCAACCGTTTGGGGGTGGTAACGTGTGAAAGTGAAGTCTGTATCCTTGGGAAACTAAACTTAAAACACATTTGTCCTGGGTAATTAGTTCCCATTTTTTGTGTGCAGAGCAATCCTTCCTCCTAAAGGAGCAGTCAGTTGAGAAGAGCTTGGAAATTTTAAAGTTAAGTCATTGAGACAGTTTACCATAGGGGGGACTCTTACTACTCCCTGATTTGGAAGTGGGAGCCCCCCACTGCTTAGTCCTGTGTGTACCTTGGGACTGAAGCCTGGGTGTTCTGCTGGTTCTGGGTTTGGACTGAGAAGGCCTGGAAGAGGCAGGAAAGGACCAATTCTTAGAGGACCAATGCCTACTAAACCTTGGAGGCTGTACCTGTACAAAATCTAACAGTTTGCATAGATTTAAGCTTTTTCTTCCATCTTTTTAAGTATATCTTCTGCTTTGTTGCCAAACAGGCGGTCCTGATTTAAGGGAGCGTCCAGCAATTTAGCTTTAACATGATCTGGCAAAGATTGGTCCTTAAGTCAAGCATGCCTTCTACGTACAGACCCAGTGAGAGTAGCCCTGCAAGATACCTCTAGTGAATCAAAACCACATTGCAAAGTATGTTTTCCAACTTGTTCAGCAGAATGCATTAAATCCTGTAAATCCTTATTTTCAGCATAGTCAGGAATCAACATAATTTTCTGTTTAAGCAATCCAATGATATGCTGCTGATACTTTAACATATGAAACTGGCAGTTTAAGGCCCTAATGGCCAAGGTTGCAGAAGTGTATACCTTCTTACCCAATCTATCCAGCACCCTGAAATCTCTATCAGAGGGGGTAGGATTTTTGGCAGTATTAGCCTTAATGCCCTTGGGTCCCTATGAAATGGTCTCAGGATCTGCAGTAGGATTTTTAAAAAGGAACTTGTGAGAGTCAGGAACCCTGTAATATCTATCAGGTTTTCTGGGAGCAGGAGGTAAAGAATCAAGGGCCAAGCTAGATTCCGAAAAGGCATCAACAATGTCCAGTACAGGGGGGATAGCTAAAGGCCTGTGTTGGGGCAGGAGTAAGAAATCCCTAAGCCTCTTTTTAGAATCAGAGTAATCCTGGATTTCCCAGTGGAAATGCTCCCTAAGAGCATGTAAAGTTTCACCAAAAGAGATATCCTCTGGAGGGGAAGCAGAGGGAAGAGTCCTCTGCACCAGAATCCTCATAGGTAGGTAAGGGCAAATCCTGGTCATCAGAGGATACAGAAATTTCAGAATCCTGACCAGAGGCAAATTCAGTGCTAGGTCTCAGAGGAGGAAGGATGGCTTCCCCTGAATAAAGTAATAAGGTCTTCAGCCATTCCTATCATTTGTTTTTTAGGCATAGAGGCCTGACCATGCGGTTTGGTCGTCATTTTTTTAGGCATGATTCGAGTTTTAGGCCTTGAAGAAGAAGATGGCGTCTGTTTAATATGCAAGTCAGTAGGTCTGAATAGACCCTCAAAAGCTAGTGCTGCACAGCAGCTCAGGACCCATCCAAGGTAGAGACGTCCAGAGGTTCCACAGTTGAAGCATCTCGCGGCATACCGGACTCCGAATGGGTCTCAGTAAAGGCCTGCGAATCTGAAGTAGCGGGTATCAGGGTCTGCAAAAGCACCTCACTGAGTACCGGCAAACTGGCGACTAGCTTAGAAGCGTCTGCAGCTTTGGAGCTAGGCAGCCTGTCTCTATCTTTATCTTTGCGTTTTTTCGGAATGTCAGTAGTCGGATTGTTTACCGAAGACGTATCTGGATAATTGCACCGGGTACCAAATATTTAGAAGTGTAAATATACTGATGACGAATAGTTCACTGTTTAAATAAGGCACAAAACCGACAGTGAGGTATGCCGTGGTCAGGGCGTAGGAAAGGAATACAGTACGAATTAAAATCTTTATGAGGTATTTGCTTTCCACAAGAAATGCAATTATTGAATTTTACTGACATTGGTTTAGAGCAAAAAAAAAAAGTTTCCCCAACGGAGTACTTAGCTTTAGTTGAAGACTTCGGTTCTGAAACTCAAAAACGAAAACTTCAGGAGTCGGTCGGCCGACCGGCACTTGCGAACTGCTTCTGCTTTGGGCACCACATGGCAAGAAAGACTGATGTAATGGCGTCGGCTGCATGCTTTATACCCCTGACTTCCTAACGTCATGAAGATGAGACAGCAACAGACGCAGGACCCAAGACTTTGATAATCAGGCCGACTGAGGGTTACTGCAAGCAGAAAACCCAAATCTGATGACTGCAACAGTGAAAAGTACAGTTGTGTACACTTACCATAAACGTAGATGTTCGAGTGTATTCACTGTTGCAGTCATTACATTTGGGTAATCTGCTGGCAGGCTGCCCTCAGTGGGCCTCATTAAAGTCTTGGGTCCTGCATCGGTTGCTGTCCCTTCTTCCATGACATCAGGTCATCAGGGGTATAAAACATGCAGTCGACGCCATTACATCAGTTTTTCTTGCCCCAGATGTCAGGTGCCCCCCCAAATGGGGAGATTATATATAATATATATATATATATATATATATATATATATATATATATATATATATATCTATATATATCTATATATATATATATATATATCTATATCTATATATATCTATATCTATCTATATATCTATCTATATATATCTATATATATATATATATATATAGTTAAAACACAAAAATATACCAAAAAGGCATAAGCATAGTAAAAGAAAGTAGAGGTATAGTAAGAGAAAAACAGGGGGCTGAAGGGAGGGTAACCAGGACTGCAACAGTGAATACACTCGAACATCTACATTTATGGTAAGTGTACACAACTGTACTATGTTGCACTGTTGCAATCATTACATTTGGGTAGATTCCCAAAGCTATGGTTGGAAGGATATATTTATACAGCATTAGGACCAGCTATAAGACCTTGCAAAACAGCAGTGGCAAAGCCAGCTCTGGATTTAGAGAAAACTGGTACGTGATGATGCTTGGTTAAAGTATGAACTGAACTCCAGGTAGCAGCTTCTAGAACATCCCTGGTAGGAACACCTCTGAGAAAGGCTGTTGAAGTAGAAGCAGCCCTGGTGGAATGAGATCTGATCCCCTTGGGGGGGTAGGTTTTCCATGGTGCTTATAACAGAAATGAATGCAATGGCTTATCCATTTAGAAATGGTTTGCTTTGAAATAGCCTTCCCCCTCTGCCCCTGCAGCAAATGCTACCAGCAGTTGTTCAAATTTTCTTCGAGATTTAGTCCTGTACAAGTAGAATCTAAGTTGCCTGTGTACATCCAATGAATGCAGAATCCGCTCTCCCTTGTTCTCTGGATTGGGAAAGAAAGTTGGCAAATGAATGGACTGATTAAGAGCCACAATGGATACCACCTTGGGCATGAATGATGGATTGATCCCGAGTGACACCTTGTCCGCATGAAAGATGATGAAAGGCTCCACTGCCATAAGAACCTGTAATTCAGATATCCTTCTAGCTGAAGTGATTGCTAAAAGAAAGGCTGTTTTCCAGGAAAAAAAATTTAAGTCTACAGTAGCAGCTGCCAAGAAAGGAGGTAGAGTGAGTTTCTCCAATACAAAGTTAAGGTCCCAGGCAGGGGTAGGAGCTCTCTGGGTGGTCTCAAGTTTTTGGCCCCTCTAAGATACTGCTTTAGGAGACGATGAGAGAAGAGGGGGAGTTCTGTGTTGTAATGAGCTGAAATGGCTGAGGCATGGATTTTTATGGAAGAAAAAGTCAGGCCCTTGTGAAGCATCTCAGTTAAGTATTGCAAAATCTGAGGTAAATTGGGCACTGCTGTGCTCATCCCTTGAGATTGATTCCAGGCACAGAAACTTTTCCATTTATCAGCATAAGATTTTCTAGTACTAGGTCTTCTCGCCTCCAAAATGACATCCATCACAGGTTTGCTGAGGGATGCTAAGGGGGAATTTAAGTGATTAGCCAAGCTGCAAGATTCAATGTTTGGAGCTGAAGGTGCAGAATTTGGTTCTCCTGCTGAGACAGTAAGGAAGGTGCCACGATGAAATGTGTGACACACTGCGCAGGAGTGGGTACCAGTGTTGGAGAGGCCAATCTGGAGCAATCAAAATCAATTTTGGTTTGTCCTGTTTGACTTTTAGTAGAATTTTGGAGAGCAGAGGCAGAGGGGGAAAGGCATAGACAGACTCCAGCTGAAGGACAGAGCATCCACTTTCCAGGCTTTTTTGTGACGAGTTCTTGTGCAAAATTTGTCCAACTGGTAGTTCTGTGGTGAGGCTAAAAGATCTATGTCTGGGCTCCCCCATTTGCGTGTTAACATGTTGAAAATCCATGGTTCCAGTTTCCATTCGTGTAGGTCCATGAGATTTCTGCTTAGTTCGTCTGTCAGAACATTCTGCTTTCCTGGCAGGAATTGAGCTTGTAGTTGTACTTGGTAGCTCAGGCCATGTTCCACAATGCCATGGCTAGTCTGCAGAGGAGGTAGGAATGTGTATCCCTCTGCTTGTTTATGTAGCACATAACCGTGGTGTTGTCAGTCTTTATCAGTAATTGTCCTGGATGAAGGTAGTCCTTGAAGGCTGTCGGAGCATTCTGTACAGCTAGCATTTCTTTTTGATTGATATGAAGGTGCATTTGATTTGGGCTCCATTTGCCCTGAATGCAATTCCCTGCCAGATGAGCCCCCCATGCATAGTCTGATGCGTCTGTAGTTAGGGTTTTGGTGGCAGGGGGTGGTGTGAATGGCAGTCCCTTGTTTTGGTGGCAGGCCTCTGCCCACATAGGAACTCTAGGCGCAGGCAAGGTATAATAGGAATCATTGTTTCTAGGCGCAGGCAAGGTATAATAGGAATCATTGTTTCCAGGCTGTGACCATGCTGACTCCATAAACTTTTTAAGCACCACTGAAGTTTCCTCATATGCAGTCTTGCATATGGAATTAGAAGAATGCAGGAGGCCATGAACCCCAAGGCTTGCAGTATTTGCCTTGCAGATAGCAGGGTTTTTTGGCCACCTGTTTGACGTAAGTCACCAAATTAATTTGCTTTTCTGGCGTAAGGAAAGCCATCTGGGCAGTTGTATTCAAGCTTGCACCCAGGAATGTAATCTTTTGAGAGGGTACCAGTTGAGATATCTTTTCGTTTATGGTGTACCCTAGACGGGTTAGAACTCTTTTTACAAACGACAGATGTTTTAGAAGGGGGGCCTGGTTTTCTGCCTGAATTAGAAAATCGTCCAGGTATGGATATATTTGAATATTTATTTGCCTGCAAAATGCAATTGCTGGAGCCAGGCACTTTGTGAATACCCTGGGCGCAGTAGACAAGCCAAAGGGAAGTGCAGAGAACTGATAATGCATGCAGCCTGCTTTGAAGCGTAGGTATCTTCTGCAAGATTCCCTGATTGGGATTTGCAGGTAAGCCTCTTTTAAATCTAGAGTTGCCAACCAGGCATCCTTGCCTAGCATAGGAAGTAACTGGTGAAGAGTCAGCATCTTGAATTTTGGAATGTCCAGAAAGGTGTTTAGAGTAGACAGGTCCAGAATTGGACACCATGATTTGTCTTTTCTGGGTACCAGGAAAAGTCTGGAATAGAAACCTTGTCCCTTTTCCTCTTCTGGTACTAGCTGAATAGCTCCCATGTTTAGGAGGGAAAGTACTTGTTTCTGAGCCTCTGCCCACTGATTTGGGGGCAGGTCTGGCCACCCGTTTGGAGTTGGCAGCATGTGGAAATGAAATCTGTATCCCTGGGACACTATATTTAAAACCCATTTGTCCTGGGTTATAAGGTGCCAGTTTCTTGAATGAAGAGCCAGTTTTCCCCCCAAAGGGGCGGCTAAGAGGTAAGTGCTTGGTAATTTCAAAGGGAAGTCATTCAGACTGTTTACCATAGGGTGGTGCCTTGTTTCCAGATTTGGAAGTTGAAGCACCCCATTGCTTAGTTCTGAAAGCCCCTAGGGATTGAAACCTGGTGCTTTTGGAATGTCTGGGTTTGGCTGTAGTGGCTCTGGAAGAAGCTGGAAAGGACCAGTTCTTAGTAGGCCAATGCCTACTAAATCTAGGAGGTTGTACTTGTAAGAAATCTTTCACAGTTTGCATAGCTTAACTTTATCTTCCATCTTTTTTTTAGAACTTCTTCAGCCTTATTGCCAAATAGGTGGTCCTGCTGTAAAGGAGCATCCAAACGTTTTCCTTTAACATGATCAGGCAGAGATTGCTCCTTAAGCCAAGCATGCCTTCTAAGCACAGACCCAGTAATAGCAGCCTTACAAGAGGCAAACCACATTGCAGAGTATGTTTGCCAACTTGTTCAGCTGAATGCAATAAATCCTGCAAATCTTTATTCTCCACACAGTCAGAAATCAACATCATTTTCTGTTTAAGTAGTCCCATGATATGCTGTTGATATTTTAGCATATGGAATTGACAGTTTAAAGCCGTAATTGCTAAGGTTACAGAATTATTAACCTTTTTACCCCATCTATCCAGCGCCCGGGAGTCTCTATCAGAAGGGGTAGGATTTTTAGCAGTAGAAGCCTTCATGCCCTTGGGCCCCTGAGAAATGGTTTCAGGGTTGGCAACAGGATTTTTGAAAAGGAATTTGTGGGACTCAGGAACCCTGTAGTACCTATCTGGTTTGCTAGGGGCTGGAGGCAAGGAATCAGGGGCCAAACTGGATTCCAAAAACACATCAACAATATCTAGTACAGGAGGGGCCTATGCTGAGGAAGGAGGAGGAAATCCCTAAGCCTCTTTTTGGATTCAGAGAAATCCTGACTTTCCCAGTGGAAATGCTCCCTTAAGGTATGTAAAGTTTCCCCCAAAGAGAAATCCTCAAGTGGAGAAGCAGAGGGAATGGAATCCTCTGCATCAGAGTCCTCATAAGTAGGTATGGAGAAATCCAGATCATTTTTAGAGTCAGAAGAAACAGAATCCTGTTCAGAAGATTCATAGTCAAACTCAATCCTAGGCCTCTTGGAGGGGGGGTTGTCTACTAATTAAATCTTCAGCCATTTTGATCATTTGTTTTTTAGGCATAGGGGCCTGAACATGTGGCCTGGCCGTCGGTTTTTTAGACATAGATCGAGATTTAGGCCTTTGCACTGAAGTTGGAGTCTGTTTAATATGCAAGTCTGTAGGCCTGAATACACCTTCAGAAGCTGGTGCCTGTTCAGCGGCTCTGGACCCATCCAAGGTAGAGACATCCGCGGGTTCCATATGTGAAGCATCTCGCGGCATACCGGACTCCGAATGGGTCTCAGTAGAGGCTTGTGAATCAGAAGCAGTGGGTACTAGTGAACTGGCGACTGGCTTAGGAGAAGCGATGTCGGCAGTTTTGGACCGCAATGACCTATCTCTGTCTTTTTCTTTGCGTTTTTTGGTATTCCGGTAGTCGGATGGCTAACCAATATAATTTCTGGATAATTAAATCGAGAACTGAAATATTTTGAAGCAAAAATGTACCGACGGATAGTGCGCCGATTAAATAAAGCAAAAACTGACAGCAAGGTACGTCGTGGTCAGGGCCTAGGCAAGGAATACAGTACAAATGAAAATCCTTGAGGTATTTGCTTCCCACAAGTAATATAATTATTAACTTTTACTGAACAAGAAAAAAAGTTTCCCCAACGGGGTACTTAGCTTCTAGTTGAAGACTTCAGTTCTGAAACTCGAAAACAAATATTTCAGGAGTCGGCCGACCAGCACTTGCTAACTGCTTCGGGTACAGCACAGCAAGAAAGACTGATGTAATGGCATCAGTTGCATGTTTTATACCCCTGACAAGCTGACGTAATGGACGAAGGGACAGCAACCAACGCAGGACCCAAGACTTTAATAATCAGGCCGACTGAGGGCAACCTGCCAGCAGATTACCCAAATGTAATGACTGCAGCAGTGAAACACAATGAACATCATGAAGAACATCAAGATAACACAGATCTAGTGTTACAGTAAATATATAACTTTTGAATCCGATGTTATCTGTCGTCATCAGATTAAACTTTTGGGACAGATTCCCAAGTTACCAAAAACACCTAGGTGGCATCAGGGAAGAATATTTATTAGAATGGTGGAGCCAAAGAATGTAAGGGACCTGGCCTGTACATTCAGCTCATAGTGAGACACAAAGGTGTGAACAACTGACCAAGTTCCTGCTGCACAAATTTCATCAACAGGAACTTTGCATAGAAAAGCCAGAGAAGTAGCTTCTGCTCTTGTAGAATGAATCTTTTTTTAATGTAAAGAATTATCAGATGTACCTGTATTTTTAGAATCAGTCCTGTAAAATAACTATTATTTGTGTTCGTTGGAGCTTTTCTCCCCGGGCCTCTGCTGAAAATGGACATATATCCAGTTGGACCAGCCCAGTCAACAAATGTAAAATAAAATAAAATGTAAAGGCAAACCCATCTTTTTGTAAACAAATATTAAGCAATTAGAAAGAGTGATGTTTGATGCACTTTTGCCAGCTTTCCCTTTACAGAAGGCAACAAAAAGCTAATCAAAGTTTCTGAAGTTACTAGTCCGTTGTAAGTAAAATATGAGTTGTCTGTGAATATCCAATAAATGTAAAGTATATACTCATCTTTTGGAAAGAATACTGGCAGATCAATAGACTGGTCCGCTTTGCAGAAGTAACAGCCACAAGAAAAATGGTTTTCCAAGCAAGATATTTTTAGTCTACTATCTCTGCTGGTTTGAAAGGATGCCTGTAGCATAAGTGTAATATCCCAAGAAAGGACAGGTTCCCTTACTAGAGGCAACAGAAAATAAGAAGTTATGTACCTACCATAACGTTCCATGTTAGTTGTCTTCTTCTCACCTTCTTTCTTGCTGGATGGGTTCGGAGCCGATCCTCGGCTCCGACTCGGCCAATACTAAAGCTCGAGAGCTAATTCCACCGGCTCGAGGCTCCCCTATATCCCACAATGCTAGGCGGTAACTACTCAGATCTCGTTTGATAGCTATACCAAGCAATCCTAGTCTCCATAGAATGGAGTCGGGAAACCCACCTCAAACAATCTGCGTAAAGGAAAGGCAGACCTCAGTAAAGATAGAAGAGGTGGGAGAATGTGTGGGAATAACAACTTTCGGAAGAAAACACAAAAGAATTCCGGTCGGTCTGTCCAGGCTTGGGGGAAGGAGGGCGGGACGCAAGAAGGCGAGAAGAAGACAACTAACATGGAACGTTATGGTAGGTACATAACTTCTTAATGTTAAGTTGTCAATCTCGCCTTCATTCTTGCTGGATGGGACCGCGTCCCTAGCACCTTATCCCGGGTGGCCTATCGGAACAGACTCTTGAGAACAGTGGAACCAAATTTGGCACGGCTTCTGGAAACCATGTCCAATTTGTAATGTGAAATGAATGTATGAGGAGAAGCCCAGGTGGCTGCTGCACAAATTGAATCTATTGGCAACCTGTCCTGAAAAGCTACGGATGTAGCTAATGCCCTAGTTGAATGATCTCTAGGTCTTGAGGGTAGTTTTTGATGTCTGATCTCATAGATGAAGGTAACTGTAGAGGTGAGCCATCTAGAAAGGGATACTTTAGTGACTGGAAGGCCCAATTTACCTTCCGCATATGACAGAAACAATTGATCAGATTTCCTGAATTGTTTAGTCCTGTCTAAGTAATATCTCAGTTGGCGATGAACATCCAAAAAATGTAGCTTTTGTTCAGACTTATTTGAATAGTTAGGGAAAAAAACAGGGAGATCAATAATTTGGTTTAGGTTAATTTGAGAAGAAATTTTAGGCAAAAAGGATGGGTTAGTACGGAGGGATACCCTGTCTTTGTGAAAAACTAAGTAAGGAGGACGACTGCACAGAGCATGGAGTTCGGATACTCTTCTCGCTGAAGTTATAGCTACCAGAATAAGTGTCTTCCAAGAAAGCAACTTCAGAGAACATGAAGCCGCCGGTTCACCCCTTAAGAAGGCTTTACAGAGTTTGTGAGCCATGATGCTGGATTCTGAAACACCAACATGAAAATTTGATATGGCAGCCAATTGAACTCTAATGGTTGATGCAGAAGATCCTAAATGAAAGAGTTCTGCTAGAAAGTCTAAAATAGACTGGATAGGTGCAGTAAAGGGATCTATGTTTTTCGATGATGCCCAAAAGGAAAAACGTTTCCATTTGCTACTATAAATCTTCCAGGTAGAAGATTTATGAGAGGCTATCAAGATATCTCGGACCGAGCGAGATATTGAGGGAGGCCTGGCTAAGGTTGGAATCGGAGAAACCACGCTGTGAGGTTTAGAGAAGACAGAGATTGGTGCAGCTGACCCGATTGATGGGTGATCAGATCTGGTACTTGGTCCAGATGCCAAGGCTGCTCCAAATAATGATGAAGAAAGGGAAACCATATCTGTCGAGACCAGTAAGGGGCAATGAGGATCATTGTCACTCTCAAGGCGATGGCTTTCTGAATTAGTTGAGGTATCAGTGAAAAGGGGGGAAAGGCATACAGAAGTCCCCGGGGCCAATCGTGGACTAGAGCGTCTCTGGTGGGATGGCCTGGTAATGGGAAGAGAGTAAAGAAGTCGTGACACTTGCTGTTTTGGGGAGTAGCAAAAGGATCGCAGCAAGGCTGGCCCCATCTTAGGAATACTTCTTCCAGAACTGACTTCTTTAGAGACCACTCGTGTGGCATGAGAATTGCTCTGCTCAATTTGTCTGCAATAACGTTGGATTTCCCGGGGATATGCGTTGCTATCAGAAAACGCTGAGAAGAGATCGCCCATTGCCAAAGTCTGAGTGCCTCTCGACATAAAGGGTATGATCTGGTTCCGGCTTGTTTGTTCATGTACCACACTACGGACATGTTGTCCGTTTGAATTGCAATAGTCCCCGTGGGAAGAGAGTCGTGAAGGGCTTGTAACGCTAAAAGCACTGCTCTCATCTCTAAGACATTTATGTGCAAGTGGCACTCGAAAGGTTGCCACGTGCCCTGGACTGACCTGCCCTGATAATGCCCCCCCACCCGATCAGGGAGGCATCTGTTGTCAACGTGGCAACTGGGGGGGGGGGGAGTGAAGGGTCTTCCTCAGAGAAGTTGAGGTGATGTGATCCACCAAGACAGTTGATTCTTGCATGCTTGAGTTATCAAAATGGTATGGGACATCGGGAGTTGTTGAAAGGACCATTGAGTAAACAGCATCCATTGGAGGATCCTCATGTGAAAGCGAGCTAAGGGGAGAAGGGGAATAGCTGCTGCCATGAGTCCTAGTACCTTCAACACCAGTCTGGCTTTGACTTTGACACATTGTAAGAGAAGGGACACTTGGTTCCGAATGTCTGACACCCTCTGCTCTGTGAGTCTGGCTGAAAGAGTCCGTGTATCTAAGGTGGCACCTATAAAAATAATAGACTGACAAGGCAGATTTTTCAAAATTTATTGAAATGCCTAGAGCTTGGCAAGATTGGATGGTGAAGTTCCTGGATAGGAGAAGCTGATGTCTGGTGGTGGCAGTAAGGAGCCAGTCGTCCAGATACGGAAACACCTGGAATCCTTGACGTCTCAAGTGAGCCGTGACCACTGCCATGCATTTGGTGAACACACGGGGGGCTGTAGTGAGACCAAAGGGCAGGGCCCTGAATTGGTAGTGACTGGCTCCCAGCCTGAAGCGGAGATATCTCCTGGAGCGTCTGTTCATTTTGATGTGGTAGTACGCGTCCTGAAGATCTATCGAGCACATCCAATTGTCCTGACCCAAGAAGGGTAGAATGGACTGTAGCGTGACCATCCGGAATTTCGTTTTTTTGACAAACTTGTTTAAGTAGCTGAGATCCAGTATGGGTCTCCAGTCCCCTGTTTTTTTTGGTACCAAAAAGAATTTGGAGTAGATTCCGGATCCTTGCTGGTCTGCCGGGACTGATTGGATGACTCTTTTTGATAGCAGCTTTGAAATTTCTAATGCTGCTTGTTCCCTTAGACCGGGTGGAACATCTGGAAGGGATCTTTTTGGTTGGGTTGGAATGTGAATGAAGGGAATTTTGTAACCCTCGGATATGATCGACTGTACCCATTTGTCTTGAGTAAGGGAAAGCCAGGCTTTTGGGTACAGTGATAACCTTCCCCCGACTGCCTCCGAAGGTGGACAGCCAGGCAGCCCCTCAGGGGTGCTGAAAGGGTTTGTCAGAGAACATTTCTCTGCTACCCTGGTTTTGCGGACCTCCTCTGCCTCTAGGGTGGCGTCTATTATTATTCCCCCCTCTGCCTCTAGAGGGAATCGCCTTGTCGTCAGATGAGACTCCCTGGGATTGTTTGGAACCACATCTTTCCTCCCTTTGACCTTTGGGATAGGGTCTAGAAGGGTAGAAAACGGACTCCTACAGCAGAGAGAGTCTTACCTTCTACCTCGCACCTGGTCAATGTATCCTTCACCTGTGGACCAAACAAGGATGATCCATCAAAGGGAGAATTGGTGAAGGACGCCTTGAAAGGGTCCGCAAAGTTGCATAGCCGCATCCAGGTGTGCCGTCGTAAGGCAACACCTGTGCCTGCGGCTCTACTCGCCCCATCTGCTGCGTAAGAGACCAGCCGCATGGAGGAGTTAACGATGGAATTTAGGGTTGCCAACTGGGAGTTCATTGTGTCTTTGAACCCCTCAGCTGTAGGATCCTTCATCAGTTCACCCATATCCTTGAGTAAGTCTCTTTGGAGACGAGTGAAGTGGCATAAGTAGTTCAGCGACCGCATTGAAAAGGTCGCTGACGAGAACATCCGCTTGCCGTACCTGTCCATGGTCCTAGATTCCTTATTAGGAGGATGGACAGGAACCGAAGGATCAGCTAACTCCTTCTTTGTGGCCGCAGCCACCACCATGGCATCAACAGGGACACCTTTGGATAAAAACTCTGTCTTTGGGGGCAGTAATAAATTTGGATGGTCTCCTCGGGGTGGGTTCCACTGAGTCAGGAGCCGTCCAAGCCTTCCTTGCCACCACTTCCATAAGGGGGTCAAAGGGAGGGGACACCCAGGAGGTAGAAGGGCGGGAACCAAACGCCTCAAGATACACTGACTCATCCTCCGAAGGATTAAGGGCTGGCCAGTTCCCCCTCTGTTTCAGGATCTCAAGGATGTCAGCAAAGGAGACATCCTCAGAGGGGGATCGAGGGACCCTTCGGATTCCTCTAAGTCAGTGTCAGAGGTGATAGGCTCAGGGGAGTCAATGTGCTTCCTCTTGCACTGCCTCTTCCTTGGGGGATCTCCTGCAGGGTCAGGAGAGGCCTCGGAAGAGGAGGAAATTCCCAATGGGGAATCTTGAGGAGTTGGCTCTCTGTGGTCTGGGACAAGGGGGTGAGTAGAAATCACCACAGGCACTGTAGATGGAGGGGCTGAAGGAGCTGACTGTGGGGCAGAACCTAGTTCTAGCACGCTCCGCATGACCTCGAAGGCACCACCCCTGTCAGGCAAGGCCTGAGGCTCTCGCTCCGAAGAGACAAGGACCTCCCCCGGCACCGACAGAGACGGCTCCGAAGCCGATGTCGGAGCCGAACTCACCAACGCCGAAGCCCCGAGAGGGAGAGCGGGGTCGGATAAGGGTCTGATGCCACTCGCCCCCTCGGAGCCGACGAGGGAAGCTCGGCGCCGAGATCCCTCCAAAGTGGAGATCGAGGCAGACAACGGAGCCGAAATGGAAGGTATCGGATCAGACGCATCGACAGTCATGGCTCCGACATGCCTTGGCTCCGAACTCGAAGGAGTCAGAGGAGGAATGTATTGGGGAACGGGAATAGCCACTGACTGGTGAGTCGGGCTATGTAGCATTTGGGCCAGTGCCTCGGATTTGAGAAGTCTACTCACCACCGTTTGCAAATCATGGTCTGATAACCTGGAAGACCGAGAGGAATGAGTTTTGTGACTTCGTTCCGAAAGGAGAGGGGATCCTGGCACCGAGTGCACGGATCCGATAGAGGGGGACCTGGACCTCTTTCTCGAATGTGGCTCCGATAAGGGTATCGGAGCCGACAAAGTCTTATCAGCCTCGGCTCAAGCCGGACCCGAGGTAACAGCATGAGGCTTAGAAACATCGGCTCCAGCCGGAGCCGATGTCGAAGCCGGCTTGACTCAGGAGCAGGAGCCGACTGCTTGGAAGTTTTTGAAGGCTTCCCCGACACAGATTGAGTCGGGGGGCCTTCAGGCTTTAATAAGCCCCGCAAGATAACTTTATTCTTGCGTTCCTGCAGGACTCTAGGGCTAAACCCATGACAAAAAGCACAAGAGTCCTGCAGGTGCAAAGGCCCCAGGCAATACACACAAGAAGTGTGACCGTCTGTCAGAGACATTTTCTGACAGCATGAGTCACACTTCTTGAAGCTGGAGACCTTGTCTTTAGACATAGTGAAAAAAAGAGAGGCTAACACACACAAACACAATTCAAACACTCTCTAAAGAAAAAATATTAATATTAATACAAAAAACGCACACACACAAGCCCCTACAACACTAATCTAATAAGGGACTAGGGTAAGGGAAGGGCCGAAGGTCTGGAACAAGGGTAAAAAGAGAAGGGGGCTCGACAAATAGGGGTCGATATATCTAAAAGTTAAAAATAAACTAAAGGATATGTATTGGAACTAAAAAGGGGGGTTATTAGCAGTACCTAAAAGTAAATTTGAACTAACCTGCCTGAGCCGGTAGAAAAGTGCACCTCGTCAGCTATAGTGGCAAACGAGATCTGGGTAGTTACCGCCTAGCATTGTGGGATATAGGGGAGCCTCGAGCCGGTGGAATTAGCTCTCGAGCTTTAGTATTGGCCGAGTCGGAGCCGATCCATCCAGCAAGAATGAAGGCGCGATTGACAACTTAACATCTCCTATTTAGAAAAGCTTTTAAGATTTTCAGGGAAGCAATGGGTACTTGATTATGCCCACTGTGAAAATCGGAATGGCTAACTGAACTTTGACAGTTGAAAAACTAGAACCTTTTTGTAATAGATCTGACAAGAAATCCAAAATAGATGGAAGAGATGCAGAAAAAGGTACCTAATCCTTTAGAAGATGCCCATACAGAAAATCTCTTCCATTTGTTAAGGTAAACTTTTCTAGTATTTTTTTGTGAAGCAGTCTATGTGTGGACCACAGAAGAGGATAGCCTAGCATCTCTGGCTTAGAATTGGAGGAACCAAGCAGTCAGCTACAAGGCGTTCAGGTACAGGTGAGACTGTCTGGATGGGATACTCATAAGATCTGGATGGAATCCCAGCATCTTGGGAAGACATACTAGACAAGACCAGAGGAAGGGAAAACAAACCTGCCAGCGCCAAAATAGGGCAATGAGTATTACCTTGGATTTCTACATCCTGGTTTTCTAAATAACGATACAGGATGAAAAGCATATAACAGTCCCGGAGAGCCAATTGTTAACTAGAGGACTTGGACAGGAATCAGAACAAAAACTGTTGCATTTATTGTTTATATATGAAGCAAATAGATTGCAGGAAATTTGGTCCTAGTGAATGAATATTTGCATTGTCATGGTCTGATTGAGGGATCATTAATGAGGCAGAAGAATAGACCAGCTCAACTTGTCTGCTAGTGCATTAGAAGTCCCCAGGATGTGCGTAGCAGTGAGAAAGTGATGGTAATACATCATCTGCTACACTCTCATAGCTTGCTGGCAAACTGGATATGTTCGGGAAACTCCCCGCTTGTTGATATACCAGAAGGCTGCCATGTTGTCTGCCTGTATGGAAATCACAACCTCAAGAAAGAAGTCCTGATAAGTCTACAACTAGAGGACTGCCTTGATCTCAAAGACGCTGATGTGATGACTGGCCTTCACTGGTGACCATAAACCTTAAACAGTCTTCACATTGAGATGTCACCCCATCCCCAGGAAGGAAGTGTCTGTGATTACTGCAGCCACTGAGGGAGATGGGATGAATGGTAGACCTTACAAAATCTCCGAGGTGGTCAACCACTACCTGATGCAAGACCTGCAAACAGTCATTAGATGACTCTGAGCCTGAAAAGGATATGACAACTGGGACCATTGTACTGACAGGCTCTCTCATATGACACCTGGCTAGAGAAAGTAATGTAATGGTTGAAGCCATCAGCCCTAGCAGCAGTTAAATGAGTGTTGTGGGAGGTGAGGGATGTTGGAGAACCTGAATCACAACCAGTTGGATCGACGTCCAAAGAAGCCTCTCCACTGTCCTGTCAACATTGGTTTTGGTACGGCTCCTTGTGGAACAGAAGGACCCCCAGAAGCTGCCACTGAAGATGGCCTGGAACACTGATTCTCCTGAAGGAAATGAGAATGAAGCCTAGGGCTCAATGACTCTGATGAAAAGCGTGGATGAGGCATCGGCGATTGGACCAGAGGACTACAGATCAGAGTGCTTTTGAGTCTTCAGAGCCAGACATGAAGGTACTGTGGGGTCCTGAGAACATTTCCTAGCTTTTTTCTCCTCTCTTTAGACTTTTCTTTGTCCCTCTCCTTTCAGGATCTCAGTTTCTCAACCTTAACAGGGAAAGAGGAAGACTGTTGCAAAGTAGCAGAAGGTGCCAACACTCCCACTTAGGTGGGAAGAAGGCTCTTTTAAACCAATTTGTCCCAGTGTCCTTGTAATTCCTGGTACCAAAAGAGGTAGACGCCTCACAGTCAGAGTCCAGGTAGGCTACACTCACATAGTATACACAAAGAATATGGGTCGTATGGGAGAATTTTGTGACTTAAATCCAAGCACTTCTTAAAATCTTGGACCTTGTATGTCATGGTAAAAGACAGAGAAACCACAACTAGAAAAGTAACTGCAAGCCAAGCAAGAAAAAACAGTACACTTACAACTACAGAAAGAGTTCTTAAGGAAGAATAAGGTAACCACACTGCGGCAGAGAGAAAATACGAGAAAATATTCCTGAAAAAGATTGTTTACATTACAAAAAATGAAGGATAAAGGAGGTATCTATAAAGGGAAAAACTTTCAAAATTCAACATACGATAGACACTTAGTAATGAAAAAATATCACCTACCTACTGATAGCAGATCACAGTCCACACAGACCACATCCATTCAAGAGAAGCAGCAAACAAAAGCAAAGGCATTTTGGGGAACAGAATAATGGGTATGAGAGGAGTCAGATTCCTGGATTCACAATTTTGAAAAAGCTGCTGCTGTAAGCTCACATAACCCAACGGATGGATTGGATGAAAAGACATCGGATCTACACACATATGAATATCTTCAAGTTGCAGGAAAGCCTCAAGCTCAGGCATTTTTGAGAGTCTTGGCATTGAGTAAAGCAACATTAATGTGTTCCAAATTAGAATTTACTAGGATGGAATGTCCACCATATAGGGTCTGCCTAAAAAAGGCACTATGGGGGCAATAAAGGCTTTAGCCAGAATATGAAAGCCTTGCTAAGAGAGGATCCCTGGCAAAGCTGGAAGACTTGTCAGCCACCTCATTCCAAAATTACATACTGGATCCCCCTAGAATGACACTAACCACATAGCCTATTATTAAAGCAAATGAGCTTGTATTTGAATCTTGGCATCATTCTGGATGATTGCAAAATATCACTCAAAACCAGTGTCTTTCCTGCCACAGAAACATGCATAGCATGCTCAATCATGTCCTTTTGCATGTCCCTCTAGGCATGGTGTCAAATGTCATTCACCGCCACATAGACCACTATCAGGTCACAGTCATATTTGTCGGGATGGAGGGATTTAAGATCCATTGTTACATACTGGATTATGGGTCTAGAAACAACAAACTATCATCCTGCTCTTATCCAGCCTGGTGAATATGATGTCTGTATGCCTTACAACAGAGTCACCTATTGCTAAAATATTACCATGGTTGGATGCAGTCTCAATGAACCAATGGCTTGGAGTCTGCACCCTTTTGACTCTTAAATGTGGGTGTGCAAGCATAAAGGTAGCCTCCAAATTGAGTAAATACATACACCTCTCACATACTGAATCACTGTGAGGCATCAAAAGAGTTTACAGTAAACATGAACTTACTACACTGCCTCAAAATACCTAATATTATCAGGCTGGCTATAGGATGGGAAACAGCTAACAGATTCCATACTGTCCACTACAGGGGAAGGTGTATAGGATAGCTTAAGATGGTAACTTAATGTGCTAAAAAAAGTGATAAAATAGGCAATGGCTAAAGGATAAATGAGCTGTGACTACTGCAGTAGTTGCAATATCCAAAAAAGAAATGTAAACGTGAGACTATGTAGAGTCAATAAGGAAATGAATAATTGTGGCAAATTCAGCTAACTAGCGTTACCCAATAGGCTAATGTAGTTTCTACCTAGCCAGTAAATACAATGAACAACAGGTACTCTAGCTCAATGCATCCATATGTAGTAAATGTAATAGCTACAGATAATCTAAAGGAGTAGTTTTAAGTGTACTAGCAGTACAGCATTCAGTCAAGTAATAAACGTGTATCACCTTCGTTGAAGGTTGTGCGTTAGGCCCGGCAAGCCAGCATGTAAAACTCTACTACCAATCATTAGCGGACCGGAGTTCCGCTGTGGCGACCCCTAACCGGGAAAAAGCCGAAAGACACAAACAAATAAAAGTAACCTTGTACCCTCTACTGTGGTATTGCAGAGCAGTAGCTTTAAAGGCCATAAAAGTACATTAAGTAGTACAAGCAAAATTGCAACAATACCTATGGTCAAAAAGTAGTCCGTTATTGAGACAATTAATGTGTTTTATATACCTAGCATGAGCAACAGACAACAATGCAGTATTATCTCAATGTCAGTAATAACAGTACCAAAGAAACAAGCCACAATTGTGCAGTATTCTTTAAACTTAATACCACTACAGTCAGCAAATCAAAAGTGAACAGCTGTACACTACCAAGGAGGAGAAAAGGTGCAATGCTATTTAAAACAACCAGCTCAACAATGCGTTTATGAGAAGGGCAGTTAGTAAGTTAATAAGGGACAACGATTTCCCGGTTTGAAATAAGTCAGTATAAAAATCAGTCACAGTAATACAAGACTGTGAAATAGAAAGTACTGAAACTTGTATCACATAGAAAATACAGTTGTATAAGTAACCTTACCATGACAGGAGAGATGTTTGAATGATCATTGCTGCAGTAGCCTCTTAGCATAAAAGATATGGGTTGCACCCTGTCCAGCTTTCAAAGCTTCAGGGAAACTTCTACAACCCCAACAAACTGACAGGCAACTCAAGCTGAGTTCATTAAATGACGTTTGAGTGAGAGACCTTTCAGAGCTTTCCTGCCAGCAGAGAGAGGCGGGACAAGCCACAAAAGGACAATGCTAGGAGCGATAAAAAACAAATGTCCACACCCATAAAAAATACACCAAAAAGCAAGGGGGATGGACTTCCAAGATGGCTGCAAGTTGAGTAACAGCGTAATTCTAGCTCCCCCAGTATTTCTGGTAAAATTTCAATAACTAGCTGGTGAGTGTACTGCCTGGATACCAGGAAAAAGAAATAGAGGACCTGAAGGAAAATCAGCTACAAAAGGTGGGGAAAAACACTGACTGGGAAAAGTATTGCAGATGTTCAGCAAAAAAGCAATGTAAGCTCAACCATGACTTCCAGTATCTAGAGAAAAGTATAAGACAACTGCACACACAGACCTGATAAAAATAAACAAAATACTGATGGAGTACATCAACTCAAACAACAAAAGGCTGGAAAAAAAGGAAGAAGCTTTAAACAGATATTCAGATGAGGTGATAAAACTGCAAAAACCATTGGTCAAAATGAAGAAAAGTCTGGCTAAATATGAGACTGCTCAATAAGACAAGTTTCAAAAAATAATAGAATTAGAGGACACAGGGAAAACCTGAGATTTTCAGTATACCACAGAAGCTGGAAGGGACAGATGCATTCATTTTAAGAGAGCACAAATAAGCAACTGGACTGGTATTCCAACGGCACATCGAGTGTATGCTCCAAACCTGGCTATGAGAAATCCACCTACACACCTTTAATAGTACAGATGAAATCCTATCAGCAGAAGGAATCGATTCTGACAAAACTGTGTCAGAAAGACAAGGTACTAAAAGTGGGAGACAGCACAGTGTTTGTGAACAGTGACTATTCACTGTAAACCAGGCAGAAGATGAGTACATTTATTCCACCATTCAGGCTCAAATGGATAAAGAAACAAGTGTTATAAAATTCAACCTGCCAAACCATGTATGCATGTAGCACAAAAGCTGGAACTGGACATTTAACAAAAAAGCTGATATACATAAAAGGTGGGAATAACAACTTTTTAATACATGATGTTTTCTGTAATGTCTTCAAATGTAAATGGTCTCACAGATAAATGCAAAAAAGAAAGAGTAGTGAACTATATTAAAAGTAGCTATGCTACAGAAGACAAACTTGTAGAGAAATGAACATGCGAGTTTGATTGGTTTTCAAGATGGTCATTCACCAGAATGCCTGTGACAAAGGAAAAGAAGAGTACTTATATTAATTGCAAGAGGAGCTCCTATAGTGATAGAAGTAGATAAAGATAATAATGGTAGATTTGTAGTATTACCATTACTATGTAGTATTAAGGGACTACTGGCAAGGGAGGACGATTACACTGGCATGTATTTTTACTCCACATAAAACTGCTATAATGGAGCTTAAGAAAATTCAGCAAGGATTATTATTTATAAATAAGGACTGGAATTTGATTTGCAACAGTGAAGATATGTCTGGGGGCCCAGATGGGAAAATATAATTTATTTGAAGGTCTTGATATGCACCCAATAACTATTTTCAGAACATGTGCCAATAATAACTAAAATAAAAACACAGGGTAATGAAATAAAAATGAGACACTGGCACTTTCCCATCTATCTGCTGAACAGAGAGGAATTTAAGGAATGGGTAGTGGAAATTATCCAGGAGCTATTAGAGAAGATAAATTTCTTCTGAAAATATAATTTTATCCCACTCACAAGCTAAAGTGGAGCTTGTGGAAATACATGATGGAGCTACTACACATCCACAAGTCAAATAGCATGGGAGTCACCCGATCTAGGGATCTAAACTTAGTCATCGACCTAAACAAAACGTACTGGAGAGACAGAGGTGTGTCTCAGAGATTGCCACTTTCTATTCACATTAAGCAGAGTCCTTCTCTGGCCCTCTTCAAATGCAATTTGGATCAATAGATGAAGAACTTTAAATTCACACCTGGGGTAGTGCCTATGTCTTTAATGCACAGGGTCAAGCTGTAAGACACTGAAGGCATACGCTCAAATCCATGCCATCCTCTTGCCCCTAGGGGCCATATATTGGGTAAAATTCATGCTATATTGTCTAGGCTTGTAAGGGCTTTTAAGCCATTAGCCTAGTAATCTTTTAAGAAACCCTGATCTAGTTTCCATTTGTGGGGGTCTGCCCTGGTCCTACTCAGCTTGTCTGCCACACAATTTTGCTCGGATGGAATGTAGGATCCCTTTTGAGTGAGACTGTGCTGGGAAGCCATAACCACTAACATGGCTAATCTACAAAGGGGGTAAAACCTAGCTCTCCCTTGCTTGGTGATGTACCACATGACTGTGGTATTGCCTGTAACCACTTGAAGAGGTCTATGGGGTGAAAGATGGTTCAGAGATATGACTGCTTTGACCAGGGCAAGCATCTGCTTGACATTTATGTGGTTGAGTCTGTCCTTGGTATCTCACACCCCCTGCACTTTTATCCTGCTTGAAATTGCTCTCCAAGCAAAAAGTCCAAAGTGTCTTTTGTGGCTGACTACTTTGCAGAAGGGACGGAGAAGGGGAGACCTGATTTAAAGATATCTGTTGTCTCCCAAAATATTTCTCTTCAGACAAACCCCAGCACTGGAATTTGAAAAGATAAAGGGTGTTATTGGGACCAAAGGGATTTCAGATACCAATGTATCTTTCTTAAGTGGAGTCTTTGCCAGGAGTATCATGAGAATCATAAATGCCATGAGACCCAAAACTCCGAGGCATACATTTGCAGTAACCAAAGTCAGAGTGGAAAACTTTAGAAATAGATCTAAATTAATTTTTTTTCCGGAGGAAGAAAAGCACTTTGAACTGAGACATTTCACTGATATCTCAGGAACATAATCTTGTGTGAGGGAGTGAATAAAAACTTTTGAATATTCTCTTTGAATCCAGCTGTGTAAGAGATCTCTCACCCAGAGACAGACTCCTGACACTTTGAAAAAGACTATGCAAAGAAGAGCAAGTCATCTACATATGGAATAATGTGGATATCCTGTAGGCCTACAAACACCTATAATTGGAGCTAGACACTTTGTGAATACTCTTGGTGCATTGGACAGTCCAAAGGCTAAGGCAGAGAACAGATAATGTGATCCGGACAAAAAAAAAACCTTAAAAAATAAAGTTTGAAGTCTGGATGAATAGGGATGTGATAAGCATTTGTCTAGTGTTACCAAGAAATTTGAAAGAGGAAGAAGAGGTAACAGTTTGTGAAGTGGCATCATTTTGAATTTGGGCACCATCACAAACACGTTTAGGAAAGAAAGATTGAGAACCGGTCTCCAAGCAGTCTTTCTTTGGCACCAGGACAATCCTTGAATAAAGACCCATCCTCAACTGGGAAGGAGGAACTGGTATTATCACTCCCTGGGATAGCATGTGACGAACAGGTGGAAACAAGAGTCTGATAAGGAGGATAAGGAATGAACTCCCTAGAAAGGAGGATTTTCCTCCAACATTCCATCTGTAGCCTTGATGAATGATTAAGAACCCATTTATCTGCATATTTTGCCACACAGAAAAATGGTGATTCATACTTTCTGGAGGAAAAAAAGGGGATAGGGCAGGAGGGAGTCACAAGGTCTTTTGAACTGTCATTCATATTTGCTGGACTATTCTTGGCTTTGGGAGGTTCGAGACTTCTTTTTGGAACACCCCTTGCCATTTCTTCTTAAAGGTCTGTTTACCTGAATTTTGCAGAGACTATTTATTCCATTTTTTGCCAAAACAGGACAAGGAGATAGAAAATTATTTGGAGAATTTGGAAAAGGAGGGCTGAGAAATTTTAGAATTTGCTTTTGGGGGGCTTTTTTGATCACCTCTGCAGCAGAGGGTACAAAAACCTCTGCAGCAGAAGGTACAAAAACTAAATCTCTATGTATGGCAGAATTAAAAAATCTCATTTTCAACATTACCTGGGAGGTGCTGAGAATCCAGCCAAGCAAACCTCCTTAAAACAGCACCAGTGGCCATAGCCCTATAAGAATCATCAACAGAGTCATACATACACTGCAAAAAATGAGAAGTGGCCTGTGCAGTAGAAGAAACTACAATATTTAAAGCAGATTTTTCCTCACAAGGTGAACTGCAAACAAAACATTTGTATGCTTTCAAAATTAATCAGAGCAAACTTTAATATAGGAGCCTGACGATTCAAAATTCTGAAAATCAAAGTTGCAAAAGAACACACTTCAAACACCACCTATCAATCTTCCCATCCTTATCAGAAACAGTAGGATTGGAATGGACTAGGTGCTTAGCAGCAGTGGGATCAACTATAGCTGTAGCTGCTGGGTCAGGTTTGGGAATAGTGTACAAAAATGTAAAAGTCTGAGGAACTTTATACATTCTGCCTTTTGAGGGACAAGTGGCTGACAATCAGGAAAATTACAGGCAGTAATACACATATCCTCTGAAGCAGACAGAAAAGGGGGAATGGGTTTATGATCTGGAAAATCCTTCTCTAACAACTCATACTATTTTCTAAGGTACTGAGAAACCTCAGTGTTCTCACACTGAAAACACCTGCACAGTCTAGCAATAAACTCTGAGAAAGAGAAACCCCATAGGAAGAATAATAAACTGAGCTTTCCAATGATTCTGAATCAGAAATCTGAGGAAGAAGCCCTGTATCTGTCCCTGCAGCTTCCTGTTCCAATTCAGAATCTTGAATCTCTTCAGGACAAGATGTATCCCTCTTTTTCTGACCAGAAACTACTTTATAAGAAGGATCAATAGCCTGAATTAAATGCCGAGCCAGACCCAGTAAATTATTCCTAGCCATAGATATATGCATTGTTTTCTTTTTGACAGAAACAAATAGAGCCAACCATTTTACTAATGGCAGCAACAGCTTTCTCAGAGATGGGTACAGCATTCTGACACAAACAGGAACCTTCCCTGTTCCCTCTTCCAGGACCAGCAAGAGTGTCTTGCCCCTGCCCACTGAGAGAACCCCAACAGCTGCTAAAACCCCAGTCCATAGTGGCTGCAGGTGCTACACCAGAGGGATCAGAGGTAAAAAATGAGTGGTCTAAATAAATGGCCACAGCAAATTGTTATCCTGTGTGGTGTCAAAGGTTGCTTGCTTAATTTTTTTCTTTTTGTGGTTGGAAGAAGGATAGAACAAGGGACTAGTAGTTGGTTCCTTGGTCAAACCGAAATTGGTGCATCTTTCCTGGGGAAGACAAGTACCATATGCTGGTAAATGCGACCATTCTACAAACGTTACTTTTTTTGGCAGAAAAATACAGTAAAAGTACTTTATAACACTATGCAAGCCCCCCAAAAAGCAAAATTAACACAATTTCTCCACAGAAAAATGCTTTCAGTTACTTTGCACCATTTTTAAACTGAATGGAAAAATGAATGCTTTGTTTAAAAGTACGTTACAGTCTCATGACAGTCTATTAAAACAATACACGTCTAGCTTTAAAACAAATTTCCTGAAGAGGAAATTAATAAAACAGCAACACAAACAAGAAAATGGAAGGCTTTTTATTCCCCAAAGGGAACTTATCAGCCCAGCAAAGAAAGAACAGAAGCCATCCATCAATCTTCAACAGCCTCAGTGCAGCGCACTCTTCCATGGCAGTAAAGCTTTGAAGGGCTTCACATCCAAACTTGTCTTTTAGTCAGTTCAGCGGAGTTGCCCGACAGTTTGAGTGCATGGAAGGTGTCCTGAAGCTTTAGAAGCAGACGGATCATTATGCCCTTTGCAGGACATAACCCATATAGCTAAGGCCACTACAATAGTGATCAATATGATCAAACATGAGAGGTTACTTTACTTGTTGTAAACTAGGCTCTCTCGTTTGATACTCAATAGGATGAAGACTGGATTGTATACAAGCACACCAAACTGTGTAAGCCTCCTGGTATTTTAAAGCCTGTAAGGCTCTGCCCGCTGCAGAAGCTGGCCATTCAAAATGTGGCCAACACCACCTCAGAAATTGGACAATTTAAATCAAGCACTCCAAGCCCTCACTGGAACCCAAGCTCAGGTAGCTGTCACATGAAAGCTTCTGCTCTCACCATAGGCTTGAACACTGCCGACCTAGTCCTAGGAAAATGATTACGTCATTGTAGTGTGATGAATCAGCAGGAACCCAAATAGAAAAAGGCTCTGTAGTCTCGTCTTCGGATTAGCCTAGCACTTGTGGACTGCCATCTGCTGTCATATCCTGCTGTTCATACCCAAACTCTTCAGCAAGGTGAAAAGGACACAGGGACAATCCATAAGGACATCATCATGACAGCAGCAAAGCTTTTTGCCTTTACTCTACCTTAATCCTACCCAATAAGCATGATTTATAATGATATAAGCTGAACAGCAGCAGCAATAATACCAACTTGAAGTAGGGCCCACTGGACACCCAATCCCTTTTCAGGATGACCCAGGTGCAATGTCAGGTTAAGTGACCTGCTCAGGGTCACAAAGCAGGCAGATGAGGGCCAGGGGCAAGCAAAACACCTATCACAGGAACAACAGCTTACAGTCTTAACCCACTACACCAATAACATAATTCATGTGTACACATACTGCCATGATGTTCCTGTACAGGTCAACTTAATTAGATAAAATACACAGAAAAAAAAAACGTTTCTGCTACTTGCACTTAATGTCGAACTTGCAGAAGTTTGAAAAATGACAGTAGCTGCTTGTATGAAGTTATTGTACAGCAGGAAGTGGGATTTTGCCCTTACTCTGATGTAGTGCAATCTCAGAGTTGGTACATATAAGTAGCAGGGGGACGTGCCGTGTATGTAAAATATATATGCTTGTATGAAGTTATTGTACAGCAAGAAGTGGGATTTTGCCCTTACTCTGATGTAGTGCAATCTCAGAGTTGGTACATATAAGTAGCAGGGGGACGTGCCGTGTATGTAAAATATATATTTTTTTTGGTTTCACTGTTTTGGTGTTCGATCTACTGGGGATTGACGTTTTGAGTTTCAGAATTTTGTGTGTTCAACTTTTGAGCTAGAACTGAGTACTAACCTTCAGAAGCAGCCAGGCAGGAAACCCTGCATCCCCCGGGTCTGGTGAGCTGATAAGTATGCATACCACTGATTCCTCCCCTTCACCATCTTCTCCAGTGCCTCTGCCCACTACTCAAACCTGGGTTGAAATGTAGGGCTCTATTCTTCTGCTTATTTTATTTTATTTTTTGCTCTGGTCTTTCTCTTAGACTTACCTGTTAAATCCAAATGAAGCCTTCTCCTGAAATGACCCAGAAACTACAGTAGGTACCAAGCACAACACAAGCAGCCACAGCAGAAAGCAGTTTAAACAGCCTATGCAACACCAATAGTTAATAACACTGAATAAAATTATCAAGGCAAAACACTAACAATAATACAGGTAGTACTAAAGGAACAATACAACTTAATGTGTTTTCATCCAAACTAGTAAGATGCTTAATGGAAATGCTGAGTGACAGAGATTTACATTTTAATTTCCTGGTTTCTAATTCCCCATTTTGACAGCCAGACCTAATATTTTCAATTTCTGGAAGTGGTTACGATTTAAATATTATGTACCACCCCCACTACTAAATACAAGACAAGGAAGAATGTTATTTAACTTATTTGCCAAATGGGCAAACGTACATTTTTAAGGGTAATCCACTAGAAATGGCTGGTTAATCGACTTGCTGAGGGTCACACAGCAAACAAATAGTGACTGTTGGAATAAACCCAGGACTACAGGTTGAAAGTCAGACAGCTGACAATCTCGGTCTTCTGTTTAGAAAGAAACACACTTTTTCTTATGCCATTATAGAATGTGCTGCACCTTTCAATTTTTTATCTATATATATATATATCAAAGCAGATGGACAAAAGCAGCCCTGCTCAAATGCTTCACATCATTGTCAACTGCAGGATGCACTTGGTATTAAACTGTGCTTGCATGATTAAAAGTGAGACTGGAAGAAACTAAATGGCATGACATCTTTCATATCTGATATTGCCCCATCCTCAACTCCATATGTTTGACTAACTGCACATTTCAATGTTTTACTCAAAGACTGAAAACTTGATAAATATACCAAATCTTGAAATTATGTTTCAGTAACTAAACAAATCTGTATGTTAACAGGTGATGGTGAAAACTATACAATAAATGAAACACTCAAGAGAACTGAAGAAACACTGAAGATGCAGAACAAAAAGCAGAAGTTAGTGGGGAAGATAGCAAAACATGATTAAAAACAACTCATCAGTTAAAAAAACACACTTCTGGCCGATAAATGTCAAATAAAATTTGCTACCAGCACTACTTTGCCTCTTCTCTACAGTTACAAAAGCTGAAGTAGCATGAAGCATTCTCCTGCAGAAGTTCTATGGCTTTCATTCCCATTGCTAAACATCAAAACAGCAATCAAAAGCTGTCAGGGACCACATCATTAGCAATTTACTTACAGGTTACCAGTTTTCCTTTAGTATACAATGCATTGTAACAATTCCCCAGTGGAGCAACATAACACCAGATCTACTCGGCAGAACCAGTAGTGGCAGTTTAATGCACTGAATTACTGCTACCTTCTACTGATCATGATATAATTCTTTGTTTCACTCCATTTGTGTGGTACGTGATTATACTCCAGTCACTCAACCAGATAATACTCCTAGGCCACGGTGTTTGTACCTAATAAATTTATCTGGTTAATAAATAAAATGCCCCAATACTGCTAAATTCTGTGCACTTTACACATCTATCAATATCTGCCTATTTCTCCCCCTCTTTCTTGGTCTCTCTCTCTAAGGTTCACTTCACTATATGTCTTTAGGTATGCTGCTCAACTGGATATCCATATGAATTTACAAATTACTGTTTTGTACTTTGCTTTCCATTTCACTGTAACACAACCTCTTCAGTAAAATTTGCTTTAAACTCTTCTACCATGGTTATGTCACTAGACGTACAAAAGTAAACATATGGTATGTAACACATATTAGTAAGTTTAAGTGCCTGGTATCCTAACTAATTTATAGTACGAGTTGTATGTGCATCACAGGTGCATAAGCATATTTTGAAAAAAATGAACCACAAAAATATTTAACATTTATTTACCAGAAAAGTCAGACTTGGAACAAAGCCAATTTTCAGCAGAGGTTCGGGCAGAAATGCTCCAGGCGCATGTCTTTGTAATGTGGGAGGAAACCGGAGTACCCAGAGAAAACCCACACAAATGCAGGGAGGACATGCAGACTCTGCACAGAAGGCACTCCAGCCAAGAACTGAACTGGAGAACGTCTTGCTGTGAGGTGACAACGCTACTGTTGTACCACTGCGCTGTCCAATTAACGAGGTACATAAACATTGGTAAACATATCAGTGATATAGTGTGTGTGAGGAGTTATTTTTGTAACAGAATGCCCTGAGCGGAATTCAGTTTTGTGGAAGCTGTGCCAAAAGAAATTAAGCTGCTAAATTATTTAAAATTCACTAAATAAACCAGCAACTAAAATTACATGAGAAGTAACAAAGACGTGAACATGACTGTGTGTACAGTAAAGCAATGAAAGACTGAACCATGTACAGGAATGTAATGTAGAGAACATGACATAAGATGATCGATCAGAAATATGGACAGAGAAGACCAACAAAAAGTGAGCTTCTTAAGCTACACACAAAAGCAGAGTATAATGAAATCTAACACATTTAAACTCCTCAGACTAAGAGAAAGTAAATTAAATTTATTTTTATTTCACATTTGTTGACCGGGATAGTCCAACTGGGACAGAGCCCTTTTTCAGCGGAGGCCTGGGGAGGAAAGCTCCAATGTACAAAAAAAATAGATGATTACAAAGTTCAGTAAATATGCAGTACAATGAGAATCGATTGTCAGATGCATTTACAGTAGTGGAGGCAAGCAAGAGTTAATCACAAATAAAGCTAGTCAGATTCTTATGAAAGTGAACATACACTCAAAGCATGAGATAATGTTATAAGATTATCACATTCTAGATGAGTAGCAGTAGGTGATAGGACAAGCTACAACGGTTTTGGGGAGGGTGGTAGGAGGAGTTAGTGTTGACAGATGATGTGAGATGTTAGGATATATAGTTAGCATAATGTGGGTCCAAATATGGATAGTTGGGAAGCCTGTAGAGAGACAGGAAAGATTATTAGCTTACTGACAGGAAGTAGGTAGGACAGAGGAGGCCTGAGGTACTAAGGCAGGAGGTGGGTGGCTGGAGTAAGGCGAGACTAAGTTAGATGAAAGGGGGAAAGGGACGAAAAAGGGAGGGTGAGGGAGGTGTGTAGTGAACCAGATTTATACAAGGTTCATGGGGGGAAGTTACAGGGGCATATAGTGAAGTGGGTTAAGTAATGTTTGAGAGAGATCTTGAATGTGTGGGTCTGGGGTATGCTTCTTAAAGTCAAGGGAAGCTTGTTCCAGAGGATGGCTGGAGAGTAGCTGTATAAGTTCTGTCTAGGAGATTTGTTTAGTTTGAAAATTTGCAGCAGGCATTGATCAGAGCTCCTAAGAGATCTGGCGGGGGTATAGAGTGAGACTAGTGAGGAAAGACTTGGACAGGAGGAGGATTTATTGAGAATGGAATGGATAATGAGGAGATGGACAAGTTTGCGGTGGTTTGGAAACTCTAGCCAGTGAAGCGACTTGAGGGCCAGACAGTGGTGAGATTTGGATGGCATGTTAGCAGCAAATCTGGCCACTTTGTTATAGATAGATTCAAGTTTGGACAGTAGTGTAGACTGGAGGTTAGTAAAGATTTGTGAGCTATAGAAGGGGTTGGGAAGGAGGTAGACGTTAGCTAGTGTTATTCTAGATTCAGGGGTGAGGAATTTTTTGTTTCTATAAAGGAGACCAAGCTTTTGGTGGGATTTCTTGATGCAGTGGTGAATGTGAAGATCAAATTTCAGCTTGTCATCTACGATTACTCCAAGGAGCTTCATATGGGTTTCTGGAGCTATTAAGGTGTTGTTGAGTGAGGAGATGGAGAAAGAGGATTTAAGATGAGAGTGGGATTTTGGGAGAAACGGTAAGAGTTTTGTTTTTTGGGGTTGAGTATGAGCTGATGTTTTGTTAGCCAGGTTTCAGTGAGGTTAAATGATGTTTGTGTGAGGGTTAGTAGTTCAGTTGGGTTCTCAGCTATGGATATAATGGTGGAGTCATCAGCATGAGGGATGACTGGGGACAGGATTTGTGGAGTTCATTGGTAAAGATGTTAAAAAGGAGGGGTCCAAGGATGGATCCCTGTGGGACACCTGTTTTGATGGGGAGGAAGGGGGAGAGGGCAGAGAGCCATTTGACAGACTGGTGCCAATCTGAGAGGTAGCTGCTAAATCAGGATATAGTTGCTGTGGAGAGGTTAGGTTGAGAGAGTTTTGAGAGAAGGATTTGATGAGAGACAGTGTCAAAGGCTTTGAACAAATCTAAGAATAGGCATGAAATGAGTTTGTTATCTGTGGTTAGGGAGATTGTATTGGTGAAGGAGATGAGAGCAGTGGAGGTGCTGTGGTGTGGGCGAACCCCATGTTGGGTAGGGGTAATCAGGTGGCTTTGTAGGAGGTGGGCCATGATTTGTTTGTGTACACAGTGTTCAAGAATTTTGGAGGGGAGAAAGTATGGCAAAAGGTCGAAAGTTTGAGAGTTCCAAGAAATTGCCACCTTTGTGTATAGGTATTGCACAGAATTTTTTCCAAAAGTTGGACCAGTAGATTCAGTGATGGAGAGGTTGATTAGGATGGAAACCGGGAATGCTATGGATGGTGCAGCAAGTTTTAGGAAGAGAGATGGCAGGTTGCTTGCTGAGGAGGAGCAGGGTTTGAGTTTGAGTAGTAGTTTTTTAATGTAGCTTGTAGGGACAGTTTTTAGAGAGAGGAGGGTGTTATGTAGAGGGGGTGTTGTAGAGTGTGTTGGTTGGGGTGGGAGAGAAGTTTACATTAGATGACTTATGGTATCGATGAAATAGGAATTAAAGGTTGTAGCAGTTTCAAGGGGTGAAGTGTTGGGAGTAGGTGGCTTTCCTGGGTGTCCCAGATTTCTTTAGGATTTCTGGATTGTGTAGACTGAGGGTGGTGGTAGAAAATCTTTTTATCGTGATTAATATGTATTTTGGTGAGATTTAGGAGTTCCCTGTAGGTTTTGAAATGAGAGGGAGATTTGGTCTTGAACCAAAGTTTCCAGGCAGAATCTCTTTTTTGAATAAGAGTCCAGGTTGAGTTTGTGCGCCAGGGGGAGTTGTGGGCTTTGACTCTTGCAGTACATGGAGGGGCAAGGGAGTGGAGTATGTTGAGGAAGGTGGAATTAAAGAATGAGATAGCATTGTCAAGGGGTAATGTAAGGAAGGTGGTCCAGTTTATTTTAGAGAGTGTGTCCTTGAATATGTCAGCGTTGAACGTGGACAGTTTTTGGCATTGTATGCATTTGTGAGGTTTGGGGATGGGGGGGGCGGACGGAGGGTACGTATTGGGCAATGATCAATGATGGAGTCGGGTAGTGTTTCAGTTTTAAGATAGAGGCTGGGATTGGTTACAAGGATCCAGTCAATGATGGAGCAAGAGTTGGTAGATTTGTTGTGGTATGTGGGAAAGGAAATTAGTTGGGTGAAACCATATAGGTTGATGCTGGTGGTAGGGGTGTCACTGGTTAGATTAAGACAATTGATATTAACGTCACTCAGTATGATGGTTTCACTGGGGATGTGGTCAAATAGCCAGATGAGGATCTGTTCTAGTATGGCTATATTGTCACCTGGTGGTATGTAGCTGGCAACTACTGTTATGGTTTTGTGAACATTGGGTTTAAAGTTGGCTACTAGGATCTCGTCTGGGTGAAAGGAGGGAGGGGTATTAGGTGGGGGGGTTAAGGGTTAGGCAGTTGAAATACAGAATAGCAATGCCACCTCCTTTCTTGTGGGTTCTATCTAGGCGGAGAGTGTTGTATCCTGGGGGGAGGAATTTTTTGAGTTGCGAGGTTTGAGCCAGGTCTCAGAGAGTGACTATATTGGGGAAGTATTGAGATATCCATGAGTGAAATTCTGTAATCTTATTTAGGATACTGTGGGTGTTGATAGAGTAGAAGGAGAGATGTTTGGAAGGAGAGTTGAGTGTGTTCAGTGGAGTTTGTGGTGTACTGGAAGGGGCCGTATGCATGATCTGAGGGCCTGGGATGGGGTGAATATCACCAGAGAGTAGGAGAGTATTGATAGAGTGAGGGGGGGGGGTGGGATGTTAGTGAGTAAGGGGTGATTAGTTTCTGTTTTAATTTGATGGGTGTCCATTGTGGGAGGCAGTTTGATTTTTTGGGAGACTGAATTCAGATGAGGAAAAGAGTGAGGGTGCAATGGGGAAGGAGTAGTGTGTGTTGAAGTGTGTTGGGTAGTAAGAGGAAGTTGAGAGCTAGGGTGCAGGATGAGATGAGTGTGGAGAGAGGTTAGATTAAGGGTAAGTAGAAGGGAGGAAAATATGATTAGGAGAAGTGAGCAGGAGGGAGCAAGTAGAGGCCATGGTGGTGAGTGTAATATAGTGTGAGAGAGGGAATAGAGTTATAGAGATGGAGTGAAGGAGAGAGAGAGTGTACTTAAGAGAGACTGGGGTGAGGAAGAGGGGATTATGAATGGATGTTATATAGTACGTGTGTGGGGTGGGGGAGGAAGAGGTTATGATCGGCCAGAGGTTATTGGGGGTAGTAAGTGTAAAAGGGGTGGAGTGAAGCTGGCCTGCAGGAGGGGGAGGGGTGTAGCTGGTCTGTAGAAGGGGAAGGTTTCAGGTGGAAGGTCACTTTTTTTGATACGACAGAGTGAGCAGGAAGTGGGGGTTTGGAAGAGTGGAGGGATGTGGAGGATAGGTATAAATGTAATAGAAATGGGGGTAGGGTAGGGGAGCAGAGTGAGCCAGAGCATAGCGAGGGTGAACGGAGCAAATTGAGCCAGGATACAGCAGGCAGCCAGATATTGGAACAACAATGTATGGTACAGCAGAGTAGGCTGGAAATGCTGTTGCAAAGTTTTGGAGAGGAGAGTGAGTGGGTGAGTGAGATCGGGCTGGCCAGGTACAGCAGGGCAGTTTTAAGGGGTGAGACTGAGTATGTGAGAGTGAGAAGGCTGACTGGGAGTTAGGAGGATCAGGAGGTGAAGAATGCAAGGATAGGAAAGTAACTGGGTAGAGAGACAGTAAGAGAAGTTAGTGAGGAGAATACATGAGTGGCAAAAAATGGTAAGAGAAGCCAGGCAGGTCACTGAGTGGGGGGCAGAGGTCTGGTACGGGGGTGTGCTAGGGCCTTATAAAGAAAATAAATTGTAACTAATTATTCCCTGCTGTAGTTTTAACACATACTTCACTGAGGTGAAGACTACAGAGCTGAAGCTCTCAGGTTATGCTGAAGGTCGTTTTTTTTTTCCTGGTAGAAGAAGGGAGGGTAGTAGCTTGCTTTGGCAGTAGGGAATGTTCAGGCTTACAGCCTAAAAAAGAGAAGGAAGAAAGGCAAATGTGAGTAAACGAGAGGTTCAGATACAGAGGGGAAGTAGTATTTCAGCTCTAGAGGAGTACAGAGAGGGGCAAGTTGGGGGGGATTAGTCAGAAATAGATGGAGGTAAAGGTTAGACGGGAGGGTTAATGGTATAACAGAAGTAAAGAGGGATTAGCTAGTATAATAAACAAGGCTTATTATCCATTCAAAGCAGTACTACTCTAGAGCACTATCAACTTTAAATATTGTACTCGAAGTATTGTAGCAAACAAACACACTATAGTACCAACCATAATCAGTAACACAGAATTATTAGACAGTTAACATTTTAGGTCAGAAGGAGCAAAGCAGTTAAAACAGTACAATTGCGACAGAGCAGCTTCTTAAACAGGAAAACAAGGATACATTCACAAACAGCAGAATAACAGTAGAGCCAGGACTGTAGATGTTTCAAACTGGTAAAACAAGGCTCAAGGCTGGTAAGGTATAAAAATAAAGATTATGCACAATTGTGATAATACAGTGAATGAACATATACCAAGGCTACTTCTGATATGATTATGCTGCTATCGGACAAAGTAGGCAGTAGGCGCGTGCAAATGCACATTGTGCTAGCACACTAACCAGACAAGCGTAGCTCCAGCAGCCAACACATCAGGAGTAGATTCAAGCCATCTTAAGTAGTGGAAAATGAAAACGAGCATGTGGTGCATTAACAGAGAAAGCGGATTCAAATTACCATACCGTAGTTAGACCAAATCCTGCCTAAGATGTAAATAACAGAACAGTTAGAGCATGCAGTTTGCTCAAATGTTGTTATCGCACACCACTGGGAACCAGGCCTGTCTGTGAGGGGGCCTATAGTGAGGAAAGATGGCGTGAGATGAAAGGTAAGGGATTTGAATCCTGCAAAGGATTGTGGGCAAGGAGGGACTGATTAATATGTGAATAGCATTGTGTGGATATTCCGCAAGGAATGGTTGTATGTATGCTGAGCCGAGATACAGCAGGTGGCCAGATATTAGAAAAACAATGTGTGGTGCAGCAGAGTCAGCTGGAAATGCTTTCGCAAAGTTCTGGAGTGGAGGGCAAGTGGATGAGTGAGAGATCGGGCTGGCCAGGTACAGCAGGGTAGGTTTAGGGGTGAAATTGAGTGTGTGAGAGTGAGAAGGTTGACTGGGAGTTATGAGGATCAGGAGGTGATGACTGCAGGAATAGGAAAGTAACTGGGTAGAGAGACAGTAAGAGAAGTTGGTGAGGAGAGCACGAGTGTCAAAAAACGGTAAGAGAAGCCAGGGAGGTCACTAGAACATCTAAGGGGGGGATGGCAGAGGTCTGGTACGGGGGTGTGCTAGGGCCTTACAAAGAAAATCTTCCTACACACATGCTATTTTATTTATTTAGGCCATCTAATGTTACCACTGGGTCAGAAAATGTTTAGTTGGTAATAAGAAATACAGGTTAAGTTTCCAATTGTTGGAATACATGGGAATGCTCAATTGTTAGGTGTTTGGAATGGTTAATTAACTTTCAAACATAAGTCAAAGGAACTATTTTATATCAAAAATCAATGTCCTCCAAGATGGCATTACAGGGAAACAATGGACTTTGCAGAAGTAGTGAGGCCCTCCACTTATAATGCTAGGCCTCAACACCTCTGGGCTCCCTGGGTTTTCAAGCAACTCCCACCTTGTCAAGAATTACTGCTTGCTTATTATGCAAACTCAGCAGAATTTACTGCGTTTACACCATTCTTTCCATGTGCATCAGTTTAAGTGAAACTTGGTATCTGACAGATTAAATGAACTGATATTAAAAAGATGCAGAAATTACATAATGGACATGGGACCAGAGAATGGCTAGGGCATAAAACAAAAGAATCCCGAGGGCCATAAGCATGAAATTGCATTGGGATGTCTCAGTATCTTCTCACTTCATGGGAAAAATATCAGATTATGCCCAGAGGGTCAGGAGTGACTCCCAGTATCTCAGACTGAGGACAGGCACTGGTGCCAAGGGACAAAAATATTAATAACTATAAAGTTTCTTTACAACATGCTGTTCACAGGATACTATGTACTACTGTTTTATCCACCAAGCTTTGCGCAAATAGAGCAAAGCTAATGTGTTGTTTTACACAGTTACAGCTATTACAGCTTAATTAACAACAAACCAAATGCAGCAGATTAGGCAAGCCTTTCCAATTACATTACCAAGCAGACAACTCTGGATGAAACAGCAACAACAAAACCAGCATTATTTTACTAGTACTGATTAGCAAAATGCATTAATTTAAATGACTAAAACTGATGTATTCCCACAAGTGGCACATACATTTCTTTCCTTTTAGAACAATTTAACTAGCCATACTGTCAAATAATCACAAATGGCCATAAACGTAGAAAAAAGCAGTGCCTGGGAATTACCCCTGGGCATGGTGCATTAAATTTTGCATGGGTTTGCTACAGAAAGTTATGCAGAATAAAGAGGCTATTGATGTACATGATTTCTGTGCACACCAGTGATCAGTTTAAAAAGCAAAGAACTGAGAAAGCAACATTTAACTACAGTACCACTACAAACGCAGTCTATACATGTATAGGGAGAGAGAGAGAGAGAGACTTCCTGCAAATAACTATAGATATGTAGCAACTGTAAAAGGAACCAGCCATCCAGTCATGCTATTTCAGAAAACCAAAGCTTCTTTTTCTTAGTGTATTTATAAATGCAGGGAAACATCACAACATACTCAGGAAAATAACACTCTGTTAAACCCTCAAACCACGCACAAAACTAAGCATGACTAAACTAAACTAAGCATCCCCCAATGCTCCAACCAGTACTCAAAGTGGAGTCCCCTGGATGAAAGTCAGAGATCCATAACTCTGTGCGTTTTTTTCTTGTTTGCCCATGCCTTTGCATTAGATATTCATGCCAGATAAATCAAAGATAAGTATCTTTCAGAGAAGATTCAGAACCTACAGTATGGAACATGCCCAACACAGGCAGCCAATGTAGGGACTTTAAAGCAGGAAAAATAAGTCAACATACAGACAAGAATTAAGAATAAAATAAAAATTATTAGTATAAAATACTAAAACTAACAACATGGTTCCTACTACAGCAACAATATATATTTTTGTGTTACTGCACTTCCATCCAAACTAGTACGTACAATAATGATAAAACTCACAGATAGAGAAGTCAACAAACAAGAGAGTAAGTACAAGTCACTACCGTGACAGCCAGACTTCTGCAAGCAGTTATGATTTAAATGTTATTTACCCATTCTCAAAATAAATAATAATTGGGGGGGGGGGCATGACAGGCAAGAGTAAGACATTACATTAAGTATGTGTTAATCAGTCAAACTCACTAGCTTTTCAGAGGTGGCCTAATAGCAATGTCTGGTTAAGTAATTTGTGCCGGGTCACAAAGCAAGCACATGGAGAATAAAAGGCTCATAGGACAACAGGATGTAGCTTCTTGGTCTCTCTTATAGCAGATATATTGTCAGCTGTAATGAACACCAGTCGTACAGAAGAACACTGCTTATATGCATTAACTATGTGTTATATACAATGCACCATTGTCATTGGGCCTGCCAATATTTTGGCATGAAAGGGCAGCTGAGATACTAAATATTTAACACTTTTGAACTGCGGACATATTAAAGCAAAAACACAAGGACTGTCCTGCTCAAATGTTTTATATTAGTATCTATAATATCCTAAAGAAGTCAGTATTAAAAATTGTGTGCGTGTTTGATTAAAACAAGACTGTAAGAAACTATGGCAGTATAACCGTTTTCATATCTATGCTGTTCCTTATATTCGACTCAACATTGCTTTAAGTGTGCAGCTCAAATATTCCACTTACAGACTGAAAATTAGAAGCCTGTGCAGCTTCTGAAATTTTTCTTCAATAACCCCCCCCCCCCCCAAAAGAAAACAATATAACAATTACATCAGGTGATTGCGAAAACAATGGAAAAGACAAAACATTTAGGAGAGCAAAGAACACTGCATAAGTATGACAACCATTTCAATGAAAGAAGGAAGTTGTGAGATGGTCATAATAGCATGAAAAGACTGCTTAATCAGTTCAGAAACCATTCTTCAAATAGACACATTTCAAATAAGAACTTAGTGACACAGCACCTTTTTGGCCCTGAAGCATGCTTCTGCACAAGGTATGTGACTTTTTACTGCTAGACACCACAGCAGGAAAGAACAGTTGTCTAGGTGGACATCATTAATAGCAACTTACTTCAAAAATGGCAGTGTTCATCCACCCTTTCAAACTGTACTAAAACATTTCTTCATAGGAACATGACATCAAACTTGCTCCCCAGAAAAGGTAATAAAAGTTTAATGCGCAGAATTGGGTGTTAATGAGTTTTATCATGGGACCCTTAGCTTCATCTCTTTACTCTCCATTTGCTTAATATGCAACTTCAGACAAGTCACTTAACTTTACAGTGATCTCTGATCACTTCTGAAAACAGGTGCTTGTGCCTAGCAAAGTTATCCAATTAAATAAATAAAATAAGCAAATTCTATGCAACTCAGAGAAATATCAGCATTTGTTTATCTTCTCCCTCTTCTTTCAGTCTCCCTCTCTCTTCAAGCTTTAATTCTTTGTAGTGTACACAAAAGCATGCTACTTATCCGGTTAACCATGTGACGAATACAAACTACTATTTAGAACCATATTTTGCTTTCCATCTTGCTATAATATACTTTACTCGTGCAGTATGAAAACAGAACTACAAAGGCAACTACATATATGAGCTGTAACATATGTGCTGCTTTCAGTAAATGATATGTTGGCCTTATCTGAAGAACCTTTACAAGTATCACCAATTCAGGGCATTCTGTACACTACTGCATAGTGTAAAGGTAAAAGTGATAGAGACAACAGCACAAAATTTCATTTCCAAGACTCACTTTTTCAAATTTCTGATACTAAATATAACATGGTGACAGAATTGACAGATGACACCTTTATTTCATCTTTCATTTGAGAAGTGGTACTGTTGCAGCTTCCAGGAAATTTCTCTCTTTCCAGGATAATCAATCTGAGCAGTGAAAACTATGGATAAAGCATCTACTATTCACTGATATTTTCAAACTGCACAAACAATTATCATAGGAATTTGTAATAGAGTATCAGTATCTTTTTCTTACTGGGTACAATAAAAAATCCAAAATTAAAATGGCCGATGAGGTACAGTGGACCGTGTTTCAGTATGTTGGGGAGGGGCACTTCATCTATGTAATTACATTTGTGTAGTGAGGGAAGGACAGTACTACAATGATGAGATGTGCATTTTAAACTTACTATACTGTTTGGCTGGTGGCTTATATATTTCATTAGTAAAAGAATTACATGTGATAGGGAACATGATGAGCTAAGAGGATTATTATTAAATGTTGAACTTACTTCCCATAGTAAAGTGACATCTGTACAGTAAGTGAAAATCATCTCAATTTAAAGTGTTTACTGAAGAACTGGAAATGTGTAAAATTAAATGTGAGAATGAAAATAAAAATAGGCAAAATAATGTAAACATGAACTATAGGATTCAAGGAACAGATGAACATTGTAGGAAATGTGACAATGACAAAGCTTGTATGAAGAGTGGCTATTTTTAGGCTTGGTAAAAATGTCCTAAGCTAAATCAGTTCTGTGAAAGCTGTGGCAATAGAAATAATTTTGCTGATGTATGTAAAATTCAAGAAATAAATCTGCAACTGAAAACATAACAAGTAAAGTACAGCTGTGTTACGCTTACCATAATTGTAGATGCTTCAGTAGATCAATGTTGCAGTACTGATTCATGGGTCTTCCTGCCATGCAAAGGCCTTCAACTGGCCCGATTTCTAGAATTTGCATCATCCCTAGCTGATGGGATATCTTAGAACCAACTTCCAGACATCAGGGTAAGACGGGTGTCTGTCTGCGCCATCTTCAGAAATAAATTTTGATTTTGACCATGGAGTAGGAATACGGGGAGGGGATGACAATATCCAAGAGATACCTGTCCAGAAATTCCATCAGGTATTGGGGAGAGGCCAGCAGATAGAGAGGTGGATAGGAGGATGGTAATTTGTACTCCAACACTGATCTACTCTAGCATCTAGAATTATGGTAGTTGTAACAACTACACAATGTATTTCACAGTTAGTGTTGCAGCACTGATTCTTTGGAGGGCTCCCAAAGCTGCAGGTTGGAGAGTAGGCTGTGCGATGGCCCCTGGAACAGTAGGTCCTGTGGGATATCAGTTGCAAATCCTGCCCTAATTCTGGAGGCATTACCTAAATGATAATGCTTGGTAAAGGTGTGGACAGAAGTCCACATAGCAGCTTCTAAAATGGCCTGAGTAGGGACATATTTAAGGAAGGCAGTGGTGGCTGCCTTTGTCTCATGGAGTGAGCCCTGACATGGGCTGGTACTGACTTACCATAATAAGCATAACAAAGTAATGCAATTGGCTATCCATTTAGAATTAGTTTGGAGATGAGTCATTCATCTTTTCCTTCTGCAAAGGCTACTAGCAGTTGCTCTCCTCTGTTTGGAAACTTTGCTCCGTTCAGATAACACCTAAACTTTTGGTGTACATCCAAGTGAATGTAGGAATAGTTCAGCTTTATTTTGCAGATTTGGAAAGAACACTGGCAGGTGAATAGCTTGATTCAAGGAGCGTTCTGATACCACCTTGGGGATCAAACACAGGCTAGTTCTAAGGGTTACCCTGTTCCTGTGGAAAACAAAGAAAGGTTCTTTGCATATCAGGACTTGTAGTTCTGAAATCCACCAAGCTAAAGTGATAGCTATCAGTAGGGTGATGTCTCATGTGAGCATCTTTAAAGGAGCAGAAGCTACTGCCTCAAATGGTGGCAAGGGTAGCTTTTCTAGTGCATAGTTAAAGTCCAAAGAAATAACTGGGTTTCTTCTGAGAGCTCTTAGATGTACAACCCCCTTTAGGAACTGTTTTAGATGAGGGTGAGAATAAATGGGGGGGAAGGGCAGGTAAGGAGAGATGGTCGAACATACACGTTGATAACAGAGTATGAAAGACTGTGGTGAAACAGCCCAGAAAGATATTCCAACACTAGATTTATGTCTGCATGAGGAGACACGATTCCCTTGTTCTGGCACCAAGAAGAAAATATTTTCCATTTTGATAATTATGATTTTCTGATAGTTGGTTTTCTTGCCTCTCTCAGGATATTTAGCACTTTTGAGTATTTTGCACTTTTTTGGGTTAGAATGCAATCCTCCATGCTGTTAGTTTGAATATGGTCAGTTAAGGATGAATAAAAGACCCCTTTAACTGGGTGATTACCACCGGTGGAAGAATGTTGCATCACCCTTTGCTGAGAGTCAAGAGAAGGGGGAACCAGTGCTGTCTTAGAATGGGGCAATAAGTATTATGCTCAGCCTGTATGATCTCACTTTTATCAGTACCTTGGAAGTCAGAGTTATAGAAAGAAAGGCATACAGAAATAGGTCTGTCCATTTGAAGAGAAGGCCTCCACACTCCATATCCCTTGTCTTTTGGGTTCTTGAACAGAACCTTTGTAGCTGTCCGTTCTGATGACCGGTGAAGAGATCTATGCTGAGGTGTCCCTCTTGTTGGGTGAGGCCCAGGAGAACCTCTCCCTTTAATATACATTCACTGTGGTCCACAAGGTCTCTGCACAGAGAATATGCTATGGTGTTGTTCTGGCCCAGGATACTAAAAGTTTCAGTTGCAATTCTTGTGCGAAGAAGAAAACTTTGATTTCCAGAATGCACCAGGGATAAGAATGAGTTCCCAGTTCCTTGTTTATGTACCACATGACTGTGGTATTGTCAGTCCAAACTTGCAGTGTTCCTGGGGACTGGTTGCTTTGAAAAGCTTTCTTCCTTAGAAGAACTGCAAGCATCTTTGTCTGGTTTATGTGTAGTTTCATTTGCTCTGGGGTCCAGATACTCTGCACCTTCAGGAGTCCCAAAGTGAAGTTCCTGGGCTATTTCTGAACTATCTGTGGTGATGGCCTTGTCGATCTCCGGCAGAGAAAAATTTGCCCCTGGATTCTGCACAATTGTGCCTTTCCACCACAGCAGCTTTTTTTATGCAGGGGAGAAGAGGCACTATGGTTTATAGGGGTTAATGCGGTTCCCAAGTGATTTTCAGGCATCACCACAGTTTCCCAATGTGCAATTTTACAAGGGAAATCATTAGAATGCAGGATATCATGTATCTCAAGGCCCTTAGATATTCCCCTGCAGAAACTGTCTGCCTTGGCAGTAGGCTATGCAGGCAGTTTGTCAAAAAGGAAATATTGTCCTGAGGTAGGAAAGCCTTTTGTTGTACTGAATCTATCAACATGCCCAGAAAGAGAATTCTTGCCTGAAGCTGAAGGTGAGACTTGTGAGGATGGTGAGTTGGAAAGTTGTTTGAAATTCCAGAATGGATTTTCCATGGGTGAGGCAGACATCCAGGTAAGGCTAAATGTGCATGCCTATCTTTCTGCTATGGGATATAAGCGGAGCTAGCTATTTGGTGAAAATTCTGGGAACAGTGGATAAACTAAACAATAAAGCAAAAAACTGGTAGTTCAATCCTGCTGCCACAAACCGAAGATCTCTCCTGTGCTCCTTTGTAATAGGAACATGAGTTCTTCAGATCTGATGTAACCATGTAGACTCCTAGAAAGATAATTTTGAATTTAGGAATATGTAGGAACTTGTTGACAGGTCTAAGATTGGTCTCCAGATGTCTTTTCTTGGGACTAGAAAGATACTGAAGAAAAACTGTTGCTTCCTCCCCAGTAGGAGCTCATTAAATGGATCTTTACTGCAGAAGTTCTTGCAAGATGGGGGGGTGGGTAGAAGAATCTCTTGGTCTTTGGGGGCTTTGGCATCCCTAGAAAGGAGGGCCTTTCACTGAAATGAATGCAATAGCTCTTTTCCATGATGTTTAGGACTCAATAGTCCCTAGTGATGCACTTCCACTGCTGAAGGAAAGAAGAAAGTCTTCCTGCTAGAGAGGTGTGGAAAGTCATGGGTTTGGGGGGCTGTGAATAGTTACAGCTGTTCTTGGTAGGGGAGGGGAGTGGACAGAGTCCTTGGATCCCCCAACTCTAGAGCACTGATCTGATACCCATCTTATAGACTTTTTCGTCTCTTAGAGACACCCCAGCACAGACCTCGTTGTCTCTCATTAGAACAGACAACAACAAAGGTTCTGTTCAAGAACCAACAAGTCTTGCCTTATCTTGCCTAAGAGGAAGAGGTCAAGGCTAAGAAAAGTAATTTCTATTACATCTATGAATGGGAAACAAATAAAATCCTTTGACAATTTTGATTTGCTTCCCCTTTTTGTCCAATTTTTCAAAAACTTTCTCTGCTGGGGTGCCCAAAAAGGAATTCCTTACCCTGTGTGTGTGTGTGTGTGTGTGTGTGTGTGTGTGTGTGTGTGTGTGTGTGTGTGGGGTTATTCAGGAGTTCAGGAGTTCAGCCTTTACTTGGTCAGACAGTGGATGTGTTGTCAGGTAAATGTGCCTATGAGTGCCAGATCCCTTAGCAGCTACTAAACATGATGTATCCAATACATTGTAACCACATTTTAGTGAATGTCAGGATACCTATAACGTTGACATAGCCGTCTCCTCTATGTCTCTTTGTAAGGTCTTGTCTAGAATTTATTTATTGGCATTTGATTACCAGGAAAGTCCACTGGGCCAATGTAAGCCCATTTTCGGTGGAGGCTCGGGCAGAAAAGCTCCAAGTTATAACCAGACCGAGAAACATTTTCAAAAAAATAAATCCAGAAAACTACAAAAGAAATTTACATGAAAATTATACAACACAGATAAGGGTGATAAGACATTAAATTATCAGCAGAGTTAAACATAGTCAATGTACAGGCAATCATAGCATGACACAATACAAGACACACAGAATGGTTAAATATTGTACAGATTGTAAGCTCCAAGGTAAGCATATAATTCAAGGAGTTACTTAGAATGAAGAATAAAAAATATCTACATACATATATATATATATATATATATATATGTGTGTGTGTGTGTGTGTGTGTGTATGTATGTAAAAGTAGAATGAAAGCAGAAGAGACGGAAAGAGAAGGAAAAGGTGCTAGGGAGTTGAGAGAAAGCAAGGGGTGGTATTAAGTAGTTAGAGTTCATAGGATTTAGCAAGAAAATGAAATATTGTAGCAGGGGCTAGAATATAAACAGATTAGGTTTGGTTAATATAATATATTGAGTAATGGCAGAGGAAGGAATTGAGCAGTTACGCAACCTGCAGGTAATTTAGGTTTATGAACTTGAAGAAGCTCTTGTTCAGATCGCAGAGGCCTAATGGGGTTATAGAGGGTGTTAGGGAGTTAAGCGCAGGGCAATCTTGTGTTTTATAAACAAGTTTATGAGTAACTGGGAGCTGAAGGGGTAATAGGTAGTGGGGGGGGGGGGGGGTTCAAGCCACTGTAACATTTTTAGAGCAATACAGTGGTGAGTAGAATGGCAACAGTTTGCAGCAAATTTAGCAATCTTGTTATAACATATTTCTAATTTTGATTGCAAGAAAGACTGCAAGTTGGTTAGTAAAGGCTAGATATGATAGGATAGGTAAGAGAGGGTAATAGGTAAGATAATGCTAGTATTTGTTTAGTAGGGAGGGAGAGGAACGTATTGTGTCTATAGAGCAACCCTAGCTTTTTAGGAGTCATTTTTATTATTTTGAATGTGCAGATCAAATCTGAGGTTTTCATCGATTATAACTCCTAACAATTTAGTGTGGGTTACTAGCTAAATTTTTCTAGAGTTCGAGAATATGTCGAGGTCAGCTTTATTGATGGGAGAATTTCTCTTGGGTGTGAAGATCATACAAGGTTTTTTTTTTTTTTGATTTAAAGAAAGGTGATTATTGTGAAGCCAAGTCTCCACAGTAGAAAATACTGCCCAGGTATTTTGCTGTAATAATTTTGTATTGGGTGCAGAGCAGACTATGGTGGATTCGTCTGTATACTGGACTAGGGAGCCCTGCGGGATAGCTTGGCTTGACATCATCAGCCCCCTTTTTCCCATTTTTCTACATGGGGGTTGGGGTATTGTGTTAACTGTTGCCAACTCTCTCGATTCAATGTCATACTCCTGCCTTCTTCAATACTCATGCCTGACTGTCGCAGATCTTCTTTCACACAATCAATCCACCTCTTTTGCTGGATGTCCTCGCTTCCTCTTATCTTCTTCCTGTCTGTCCCAAATCTTCCTCACCAGATTGTCTTCTGCTTTTCGACACATGTACCCAAACCACTGTAATCTGTTCTCTGATCTTTCCTGCAATTGGAGCTACTTTAGCTTCTGCTCTTATGTCCTCATTTCTTCGTCTGTCCCACAGTGTGCATCCTACCACTTTTCTCAGGCATTTCCATCACCTCTAGCTTCTTCAGCTGTTCTGCCTTTACTGCTCAGGTTTCTGTACCATACAGTAGTACTGGTCGCACCACTGTTTTGTACACCTTAATTTTCAACTTCTTTGGCGTTCTTTTGTCATCGACTACACCTGATACTCTATGCCATTTGCTTGCAGCCCCTCTGATTCTACCCTTTGACCTCTTCATTAAGACTACCCTTCTCCTCAATTACCCCTCCCAGACACTTGAAGCTACTTACCTGCTCCACTATCTTCCCTTCTATTTCTATTCTCAGCTTCTTCTAATTTCCCCAGTTTGCTGCGATTACCACCATCTTATCTGTGCTTTGTTTCATCCCATGTGCCTTCAGATTTGCATTCCATTATCCTATCTTTTGCTGAAGTTCTAGCTCAGCGTCTGCCTGTACTGTTACATCGCCTGCATACAGCAGCTTTGTTGATCCATCCCCTCCAACCTGTTTGCTAATGTAATCCCTCACGAGTATGAACAGCAGTGGGCTCAGAGCTGAACTCTGTTGTACATCCACTCCCACTGGGAACCCCTCTGTGAGGCCGAACACTGTTCGTACTTGAGTCATTGGGTCCTTGTACATAGCCTGCACTAATTCTACCAATGTTTCTGGGACTTCAAACCATTGCAGTACTGCCCAGATCAGCTTTCTTGGGACCTTGTCATATGCTTTTCCAAGTCTAGGAATGCCCAGTTGGACTATCTCCTCATCTCTAGCTTCTTCAAGTATCTGTCTCAATGCAAACATCAGGTCAAATGTGCTGCATCCTGATCTGAATCCAAACTGTTCATCTCCCATCTCACATTTTACTTACTCTGCGCATCCGTTTATCAATCCACCCTCTCCAGAACTTTTATGCAATGTGATAGGAGTTTGATGCATCTGTACTGCCCACAGGTGTGGATGTCCTCTTTGTTCTTGTACACTGGCATGAGAATGCTTATTCTCCAGTCATATGGGATACGCTTTTCTCTCCACACTATTAGTACCCTCAGGAGCCATTTCTCCCCTACCTTACCCTCTGCCTTAGTAATGATTTATTCCTTTAAGGACTCAAAATATTTTAACATGTGAAATTGGTGATTAAGAGCCTTTTAGAGAGGGTAGCAGATGTACAGTGGATATGAAAAATTCCATGCTTTTGTGATATAAAAAAATGAGACCACAATAAATCATTTCAAAACTTTTCCCACCTTTAATGTGACCTATAACCTGTACAATTCAATTGAAAAACAATTTGTTTCCCTGACTTCAAGCAGTTATTGACCTTTTTAAGTATTAATCAAAAGAAAAATTTCGCCAGCAGGGTACTTACCTGACAGCAGGTTGTAAGAAACTCTGGAGAAAATGAGCCAATCGATGGACTGTAAGCATCTGATAAAATGCAATAGTGCATCAGACTGCAAGACTGGAAAGAAATGCGGATAGTGCCAATGCACACTCCTCTTACACCCTGATGCCTGAAAGTCAGCCCTCAAACACCCATCAGCTAGGGTTGATGTAAAGACTCTGGAAATCGGGCCAGTCATGGGCTTTTGCATGGCAGGAAGACTCAAGAATAAGTACTGCACCACTGACTACGAAGAATATCAAAGACCAACATGACACAAGGACAAAAGTGAAGTCAGAAAGAATACACCACATAAAAGAATGAGAAAATATTCTGAAACAAGTTGTTCCCTAAGAAATACTAAATTATGTGCTGTTTAATCTAAAAGTAGCATAGAATATAATCATTAAGTGGCTAATACAGTGAGAGAGTAAATTAAATCTGTCTGCGTGCAAAAAGCTTTTTTTAATAATCAAATGTTGCCACCTGAACATAACTACAGTACAAGTCAATGAATAAATAAGAAATACAAGACACAGTTTCATTTAACTAGAATACAAGGAACTGTTTTCTAAAGGAGGGTTGTCTGACTGTCAAAAGTTTGAGATGGTAAAAAGAATGAATGGTGTGTGTATGTAAAGACTGACCATTTGCCATGTAACTATTCTATATAATATTATCTTTAATATTAACGATCTAAATTGTATAATGCATCTTGGAACTTTTCTCCCTGGGCCTCCACTGAAACTGGGTCAATTCGGCCCAGTGGATTTCCCCGGTAATCAAACTGCATACTGCATCTTGGGACTTTTCTCCTTGGGCCTCCACTGAAAATGGGTCAATTCGGCCCAGTGGATTTCCCCGGTAATCAAACTGCAAATAAAATAAATAAATAATCAAAGATTTACTTCCTGGTCTAGAATGTTTGCAAGAGTTGCTCAGTTTCAAACAGATTCTGCCATTTTTCCAGACATGTCCATCAAGGAAAGTTACAGTAGGAGTTAAATGTAGAAATGCAAAGTAGCTGTGCAAAATCAAAAGAATGTGTGTAGATTAGAAAACAAATTAAGCCTACTGCCCATATAAATTAATCTGGTTACTGTTTAACACATTTATTGAATTATAACTTACAACAAAGGCAACATACATTTATTTAAAAGAAAAATATATATTTAAATGTTCACAGATAAACATTATACATCACATACATTTTTATATACAATTACCAAAAATGCAGCATTATACAAATTGCTCAATTCCTGCATTCCCTTAAACTGCATTCCTCCTCCAAAACATTATGCATGTATTATTCATTTTATTTAGTTTGTTCCTACCCTTTTCTAAAGATCCCACTTTCCAGTCCTTGTATCCCTTTTCCAATATTCACTACTTAAAATACAATTGGTTTAGTCTTTGATTTCCATTTTCTAGTAATTGTTTTTGGCAGCCACCAGAATTAAATTAACAAGGCTTTGCTATGTCTAGGCAATTCAGATTTCGTATCCCAGTTCAAAATAAAAATTTCCTTAACTACACCCATCTACTGACTCAATATTTTCAACTGAGTACTCTGCAGGGAATTTTTAAAGTTTGCCAACTCAGTACACACTCAAATCATTTGTGCCCAGTTACCCCTTTCTTCCCTATCACATCTCCAGCATTATTCTTCTTCTTTCGGCTTTTCCTGGTTAGGGGTCGCCACAGCGGAACTCGGGTCTGTTAATGATTGGCAGTAGATTTTTTACAGTGCTGAGTTGCCAGCCCGACACCCAACCTTCAACGAAGGCACGCCCATTTTACGCATCTCTTTCGAACGCCACTCTACCGCGGGGAGGACATGCAGACCCCACAGAGAAGGCACTCCAGCCAAGAATCAAACGGGAGAACCTCTTGCTGTGAGGCGACATCGCTACCACTGCACCACCATGGCTTGACATCTCCAGCATTCTACATGAAGAAAATAGTTTGTAGTCTGCGTGGGGTACCAAAATACCTTTGCAAACACTTCAAAGCAAAAATCTTAAATCCTCTAGACTTTGTTGCATATTTGGGAGCCACACATCCTCCTGTTTCCTTGTGAATTGGTTATCCAATTCTCTGTCTTCCCAAGCTTTTCTAATCTCCTTTGATTGATTTCTATATTTATTTTGCAATATTTTATATTCCCTACCAATTATCCCCTTTTAATAGTAGCTGCTGTTCTACATTCAACTAAAAATTCTACCAGAATAGGTCTTTCACTTAGGATTCTCCTATCCCTTTCTCTTTGCCTACACTCTATCAGTCCCTGATAGGAAAGGCAGTCTTGTAGCCTGCAGTCCAAACGTCTTCTTGGCCTTTTCCCATTCTATTACCTTTCTCCATCTAGTTATTTGATACCAATACCTTGGTTCTTTTGCCAGTTTTCTCCGGGAAATTCCATCCCCCTCTTGCCTATTCTTTGTACCCCTAATTGCAGTCATCCCTATCATATTGTATTAGTTCTTAGAATACTTTCTGCTGTTTTAAGATCACAATAGTCTGCATCATGGCTGCTGTTATTCTCTTCAAGGATATGCATTTAAAATCCCACTCTCTCCTTATTACTCAAATTTTCTCCATGCTTCATCATCCCTTTTCACTTTCAATTATAGCTTTCTGCTGGTGTTATGTATATGATTCGTAAATGTGTAGCTTTAAAATATCACTTCAAATGAGGTAATCCTAAACCACCTTGTTCTATTGGAAGGATAAATTTATAGCCTCCTTCCGCTTTCAGATAAATTCCTTCATCTCTATTACTGTCTACAGTTTATCCTCTGGTTGATAAAAATATCTTTTGTTTAATCTTTTCCCACATATTCTTAGCTACCACAAGAGAATCCTTTTTAACCCATACTCATAATGTTCCCATAGATATAGGTATTGCTGAACCAGTTCGTGTGCGGGCACAAGTTACAGCTACATTTTTGTTTCGTCTTCACTAATTTTATATTCTGAAAAAAAATTGAAACTGCCTCAGAATGTTTCACAACACTAAGACATGCTTTTTTGGTTTTATCACATACAAAATAATATTGTCTGCAAATAAAGCCAATTTTCTCGATTACCACACCAATTATATCCTTGAATCAAGTCTCTTATTTTCTTTATGAATGGCTCTAAATGTAAATCAAAACCTCCAGCACCCTCTCTGTCCAACCAGTGCTTTGTATCCCTGCCCAAGTAGCTGACACACACACACACACACACACACACACACACACACTGAGATTTGATTTATATACAAACACATACCTGTCTCAGTGTGTGTGTGTGTGTGTGTGTGTGTGTGTGTGTGTGTGTGTGTATCAGCTACATGGGCAGGGACACGAAGCACTGGTTGGACAGAGGGTGGTTGGACAGAGGGTGCTGGAGGTTTTGGCTTGGTCACTCAGCTGAGATCTCAACACTATAGCTGTGCCAGTGGGGAGTCTTATTGGGGATCTGGAAAGAGAGAGAGAAGCCAGCCTCCAGACTGACTGTGATCTGTGTGTGCTCATAAGGGAAATTGTACTTTATTGTGTGTGTACTTGTCATCCTCCCAATGTGCATGTCCTTCACTGTTGCTAGTGGTGAGGATTGAGGCTCCTTGATTACTGGGCCAATGCAGGGGTGTCACGTCACATAATTGTTTGGCAGTGGTGGGATATCCACATCACATATTAATCGGGTGATGGTGGTGACATAGCCACATCACATATTAATTGGTTTGTTGTGGTGTGGATATTGAATTCCTGTAGCCTGTTTACAGTGGTCACCAAAGGTGTCTTGCACTCTTAAACAGCCACCCAGTGAACATTCAGAGTTCATATCACGATTTATTTTTTTTTGTTAGCTTAGTCAGGGAGAGCAGGCAAGCAGGTCAGCAGAGGAGTATGGCAAGCTGACAAGGAGCCAGGTGGCTGAGATATGCCAGGCTAAAGGACTGGCGCATGCCAACCTGACTAAAGCAGACATGACTGCAGCTTTAGTCACAGCTACATCACAGAATAGCAACCAGGAGGACAATCAAACTGACCGTGGAGATGTACAACTTTCAGAAAATAGACAGCTCAACCTTTCCACAGAGGACTTAAAAATCCATCTGGAGTTAAAAGGGACTTGAGTTGGAAGCCAAGCGTTTGGAAATAGAAGCAGCAGAGACACAAATATCTGGTGGCTGAGAAGAATGAGAGGCAGAGGCAGCATGAAAAGGAGATGCTGACTCTTCATCAGAGTCATGGAGGTAATGGGGAAGGGAGCAACCAAATCCCAGAAGCAATATAGGTCAGTAAATTTCTTCCACAATTTACAGAGGGGGATAAATTTTGATAGTTTCATTCATATGTCTGAGAGGGTATTTAAAAAGTATAATGTTGACCAAGGGCTCTGAGTATGGTTTTTCACCCCCTTGCTCCACGGTAAAGCTGTAACTGTAATTTCCAAACTGTCTGATACTGATTGTTTAAATTATAACACAGTCAATATGTGTTGGCTAGAATGCTTTAAGTTAACACCTAAAGCTAACAGGAAAAAGTTTTGTGAGCATGGACACAAGGCAGATGAAAGTGTGTGTGAATATGGTGCTGAACTAAGCACTTATTTTCATAGGTGGGTGAGTGGATGTCAGATCACCACTTTTGAAGGGCTGACAGACCTTTTGGTGAAGGAACAAGCCCTTGGCACTTTGCTCAAGGACACGAAAATCTGGTTAGCGGACAGACAATGCACTACTGCAAATGAGTTGGGGAAGAAGGGAGACCTATACCTAGCAAGCAGGGAATCACTACACAGGAAAGGGGCGCCCAGTGCTGCTCATGGGTCTAAGGGAACCCATGGGGGGCAGCCAAGACTGCCCCAACAGAGTCCACCAGTAGCCAAGGAAGCCACTAGTCCAAGCACACATCCAGGAACAAGGGTTAAATGTTTTAAACGCAACCAGTGAAGCCATGTAGCATTTAGATGCCCACAAAGGCAAGGTGGGGAACAAAAGGTGGGAGAGCCAGTAAGTGGGAATGACAAAATGCCAACAGTAGGTTGCCTTGAGACAACAAGTGTACCAAACTACCACCCTGCAGATGTCCTGACAGCGAATAATTTTGATAAAACAGTACCGCGTGTGCATGCAGTTACACACAGTCAGGCTTGGAGACGGACCACACATTTGCAGCCAGGACTGGTGAGGTGGTTACTTCAGGGAGGGAGCTACCCTGTAGCAGTGAGACTGATGGTGAGCCACAGCTGCATGTGGGTATGGATGTTCCCTTGGACAGAGACTGCAAGGGCAGCGGTGAGTGGTAGTAGTACCCAGATTGACAGTGAGGCACCGCTGTCAGAGGATACCAGCCCTCCTGTGGTAGGGGAACTGGGAAGGGTTACAAAGAGAGAGGTGAGACAGGCTCAGCTCTCAAACCCTACATTACAAGGCCTGAGGGAGGTAGCTAGTGAGGCACCTGATTCTCAAAGGAAGGGGGAATCCGTATACTGGGACAAAAGGTTACTGTATAGACAGTGGACCCCTGAGGGAGGGCTAGAGGATGAGAATACAGCAGTTGGTAGTGCCCAGAGCCTACCGTTTGGCACTTCTAGCCATAACCCATGGTTGTCCCTCTGCAGGTCATATGGGAATAAAACATACTAAGCCGTATTATGCAGAACTTCTATTGGCCTGGGAATTCCAGAGATGTAACAGGGTACTGCAGGACCTGTGAGCAGTGCCAAAAGGTAGGCAAGGCAGGAGACCAGGTGAAAGCTCCTTTGATGCCTTTGCCTGTGACAGAGGAGCCATTTCAGAGGGTAGCTTTGGTTATTATGGGGATTCTGAGTACCCCAAGTTCCACAAGGAAAAAGTATATCCTAGTGGTAGTAGATTATGCTACCAGATACCCTGAGGCAGTGACTTTGTCCTCCATTGAGGAAGAAAAGATGGCAAATGCTTTGTTAGAGATTTTCAGCAGGGTAGGTTTCCCAAAAGAAATACTGACAGAGTTGCCAATTTCATGTCAGACCTGCTGGCTTGTCTGTGGAAGTACTGTGGAGTGAAACGGCTAAAGAACACCCCCTACCATCCCCAGACTAATGGGGTTGTTGAGAGGTTAAACTCTGCACTCAAGATGATGCTATGGGGATTTGCAGACCAATTTAAGAGGGTACTTGCCCCATCTGTTTGCTTACAGAGGTTCCCCAGGAATCCACAGGTTTTTCATCCTTTGAGCTGCTGTATGGGCATAGGGTGAGGGGACCTCTAGATTTGACTTAAGATGAGTGGGAGGGTGAGTGTGAATCCCACAAGGAGTCTGTTGTGGCATATGTCCTAAACCTCAGGACAAGACTGAGGGAACTCATAGGCTTAGCCCAGGAGAACCTGACAGAAGCCCAACAGAAAAAGGTCTGGTATGACAGGAATGCTCAAGCTAGAGAGTACGCTCTAGGGCAGCAGGTAATGGTTCTCGTTACCGTCAGATGCAACAAGCTGCAGGCAGCTTGGGAGGGACCCTACAAGGTGGTAAGGAAGGTCAGTGATGTTAACTACATGGTAGAACTTCTAGGCAAAAAGCAGTGGCACAAACTGTACCATGTTAACATGATGAAACCTTACCGTGACAGGGAGACCCTTGTGCTTAAGTATCTGCAGGACAAGGCTGGAGGAATCTGAGGGGGATCTATGGCTACAGGGAACCAGCCAGGAAAATCCCAAATTACTATGGTGGAACCTAGGGTTGCAGGCATATGATATGACAGTGCAGCATGGTACTGGGGTCAGCAATGCCAAGGCAGCTAGAATCTCAACACAGGTAATGGGGTAAGGTATTCCCAGATAGGCTCAACCCTCTCAAGAAATGTTTCTCAATGGTCACTTGAAAAACTAGCTTGAGTTTTCGGGGAGGGGAGAAATGTGACACCAAGGAAATGCTGCCAGCCCAGCTATCTGGAATTCTGTAAATAATCATATGTCATTTGTGAATATTAATAGGATTCATATGCTTGTCTTACAAATATATGAGAGCTATATGTTATGTGTATATTAAACTACTGGTGCAGATCTGTATGTTACATACAGAGTTTCAAGAATGTAACCACAGTGTACCTTACTGGAAAAGAACAAAAATGTATATAAACTATATACGTGCGCAAATGTATGTTTTAATAGTAGAAGCTGGAACATACCGTTAGCTTGTCAAATTTCAAGAAAATAAGTTGAAATTAAAAGTGTTTTACCACGTGCTATAAAAGTTAGTTAATGCAGTAAGGAGACAGGATGTCTAGAGCTAGACGTTTCTTTCCATTGTCTTGAAACAGAAATAATTACTAGGTTTAGAATATAAAGTGTTTTTATTGCTCTGTGACATACTAGCAGCTGCACATCTGAGAGAGAAGTATTTTTAACACAGAGATGTTAGCATCTGTTAAGCCTGGGAACTGAAGTCAGGTGACAGAGTAATGCCATTCGAGATAAACCAGCAATAATATTGATTATTAATTTAAGAACTCTCTCAGAGAAAGTCTGGGCATTTTGCATCTTATCTTGGACCTAGAAACATTCACTCAGCACTTCTGCTTGCATGTTGCTCTAAGTAAGCAAGTCTAGGATGCAGTAATTTATCTTCGTTATAGCTAGGGATATAGTAAAGATTAGTTTAGATGTTTTCTTATTTATTTAAGACTGTCCTGCAATGCTGTTTTAAAATAGTTCCTGTGATTTTGAACTCTGCAGTTAATGTGTTGAGCATTTTGTTCTATTATTATTTATTAAATATATTTAAACCGTTTAATTGTGGCTGGTTTGTTTAGAGATATTTAAGCTCTAAGAGTACTTGCATACGTATTTGGTAACACTGTACAGACCACTCCTTAGTCTTGGTCACACTTACCATTTGGATAATAGTAACATTACACAGCAGGATTGGTCGCCCTTTGTAGGGGCCTTTATTGTAGCTGATAACTAGGGTTTAGTGTCAGTGATAACTACTTTACAGTCTGGCAGAAGGATGCACAGCTAGTAAACCTGTGCCGGCCTTGTGTGTGTGTGTGTGTGTGTGTGTGTGTGTGTGTGTGTGTGTGTGTGTGTGTGTAAATCAAATCTGAATGTGTGTGTGTATCAGCTACTTTGGCAGGTACACAAAGCACTGGTTGCACAGAGAGGGTGCTGGAGATCTTCACCTGACCCCTCAGCTGAGATCTTAACCCTATAGCTGTGCCACTGGGGAGTCTTACTGGGGATCTGGAGAAAGAGGGAGAAAAGCCTGCAGGCTGACTGTCATCTCTGTGTGCTCTTAAGGGAAAGCCTACTTTACTGTGTGTGTACTTGCAATCCTCCCATTGTGTACATCCCTCACTGTTGCCAGTGGTGAGGATTGAGGCTCTTTGATTACTGGGCCAGTGCAGGGACGTCACAGGAATAATAACTTTTTAATAAGATGCTTTCTTTAATGTCTTTAAATGTAAATGGCTTCACAGATAAATGCAAAGAAAGAGTAGTGAACTATATCTAAAAATGTACAGTGCAAATAGCTATGTTACAGGAGACAGACTTAATAATGAACATGTGAATTTGATAAAAGAAAGGTTTTCAGGATGGTTATTCAGCAGAATACATACATTTCTTCAAAAATCTACCCTCCGTTGTTATATTTTCCCTTGGAACAAAGGAAAAGAGGAGTACTTATGTTAATTGCAACAGGAGCTCCAACAGTGATAGAAGATAAAGATAATAATGGTAGATTTGTAGTACTAAGGGGCTACTGACAAGGGAGGAGGATTACACTGGCATGTATTTACATTCCACCTAAAACTGCTACAATGGAGCGTAAGAAAATTCTGGGAGAAATAATCATTTTTCAGCAAAGAATATTACTTACAAGTGGAGGCTGGAATTTGATGTGAAGGTATGTCGGGGGCCCAGAAGGGAAAATATAACAAAAGAGTGTAGGTTTTTGAAGAAATTTATGAAAATATTTGGCATGGAAGATGTGAATTCAGTAATAGGAGTTTGGAGTGAATTTACATATTACTCCTCAAGATACAGAAACTAGGCTAGGCAGAATTTAAATTTCACAGGAACATGTGCATTTAACTGAAGATCTTGATAACCACCCAATAACTTTTTCAGATCATGCGCCAATAATACCTAAAATAAAAATACAGGATAATGAAATAAAAATTAGACATTGCCACTTTTCCACTTACCTGTTGAAAAGAGAGGAATTTAAGGACTGGGTGGTGGAGATTATTCAGGAGTTGTTAGAGAGGATACAAATTTCTTCTGAAAATATAGCTAGGGAGTGGGATAAAATTAAGGTGCAGATTAAAAAATAGGGTGGAAATAAAAGAAAGGGAGCTCTGGTTAAGAAGTAACAATAATTATTTAGAGGGACTGACAAATGCATTGCATAATAGGGGGGGATCTCCCAGAACAAGAGGAGGATCAACTGCAGAATGCTAGGCAGAAAATAAGGGATTACCTCAATACTATGCATAAGCTTAGAAAGATTGCTGTCAAGCAACTGTTTTTTTTTTTTGTTTGTTAATAACCCTAGAGCACAAAAATTGTTAGCACAATGACTCAGGCAACAGAAAGTAGAAAGGGCTGTCACCAAACTTAGGGAGCCTATTACAAAGAAGGCAACAAGAGATCCTGTAGAGGTATTAGAAATATTTTTGAAATTCTAGGAGTCTCTATAAAGCAGAGAAATATGAAAAGAAAAGATACACATGGAAATGTTTATGAAAGAATTAAACTGGCCAAGGTTAGAGGTAGATGAGGCTCAATTACTAACAGGATAGGAGGAGATGAGATAAAAAATTGAGATGTATAAGCAATCTACAGGAAAGTCCGCAGGAAAAGAAGGTATTCCTGTGGAAGTTTGGAAGCTAGGAGGAAAAAAACTGATAAAGATCTGGAAGGTTTTAACAGTATCTTAAAAGGAGAAGTACCACCATCCAGGAATAAAGCAATGGTAGCTGTAATACCTAAAGAGGGTAAAGACCCATCCGATCCAGCTTTGTCCAGGCCCATTTCAATACTAAACCATGATTATAAAGTGTTCATGTCTATAGTGGCTAAAAGAATGGCAAAAGTAATGCCAAAACCGATGGACATGCATCAATGTGGTTTTGTGGAAGGGAGACAAACATATGACAGCACTGGCAGAGTGCCGATGATCCAGAGGGAAGCAGAATATGGGAAACTGCCATTGTTGTTGGTGTGTCTTGGTACGGGGAGGGCATTTAATACAGAAGGCTGGGACTTTGTGAGCAGGGCAATGTAGGCATTTTCATTTCCTGAAAAGGTTGCGAGCTTGAATGGGAGAGGGATCAGAGGCAAGGACTGACGTGGGTGGGGTCCTCTCTGATGGTTTCTGCTTGGGTGGAGGAGCCAGGCAGGGGTGTCCTCTTTCCTCTTTGCTGCATTATATTTAGAACCACTGGCAAGTAAGGTGGGGGACTCAGGAATTCAAGAATGTGGTTGGTGTGGTGGTCATATGGGGCTGGCTTTGAAAAACAGTGACACTTTTTTGCCTGACATGGCCATAGGGAGGCATTGCAGTGTTGTGGAACACTGAGGTGGTTTCGGATCTTTCTGGGATACAGGATTGGTGAAGCTTGGACAGAGGCAATGGCGATGGATTGTGTGCCCATGCATGGACTGGTTCGGGAGTGCCCTTGTTTGCGAGGACATGGTGAAATTGAGTGTTTAGAAGTATGGATTGAAGTTTAGGAGTATGGATTGAAGTTGATTCTAGTGTAGCAGTTGGGGATGTGTGGGAGGAGACTATACAGGGAATGATACGAGAAAATGGAAGCTTTGTTATATGGATGTGGATGGTGAGATTCTGGCAGTTGAAATATTTTTGGTCCCTTTGGTCTTGTGCACAGGTTGAGCATGTTTTTGTCAGCCAGAGAAGTTGTGGGTAGACATTAGTGGAGTTGGGGTACTTTGTCTGGGAGGGGAGGACATCAAGTGTCGAGTGGGATGGGCTGATTCATCCAGTGGAGCAGGGCAGATTGGGATTATCAAATTTGGGCGGGGATGTTTTGGAGCTGCTCAGTTAGTTACTGCATTTGTTAACCAGGAAAGTCTACTGGGCCTAGGTGAGCCCATTTTCAGTAAAGGCCTGGGGAGAAAAGCTCCACATAACATTAATAACACATACAAGAAAAAGCACAATATACAGTCTCAATGCATGGAAATAAATATTAAACACAATGGTACAAGTTATTTACAAACATTACACATCAACACTGTGTACAATTTGATCATTGAGGATGGAGTTAGTTGGGTAGGGTAGCAGTTTTGATTGTTACTAAGCAAAAGCAGTTGAATTCAGCAAGTCAGAGAGAACTCCTAAGTAGTGATATAGTAGAGGGATATAGTAGTGGATCAGGTGTTAAGAGGTACAATTTTGGCACAAGTACATTGCCAGAGAGAAGAGAGGTGTGATTTGAAAGACTTCTTAAAGAGAGCAGGATTACCGATTCTTCCTTCTGATAGAAGGTGTGACGGCATCCATAGTTTTGAGACAGTAAAAGAGTAAAGCATTTGACCAGCTGCAAGGTTAGGTTTTTCAACTTTCAGCAGCATTGTATTTTTAGATCTTAGTGGCCTGTTAGGGTGGTATTTAATCAATAAGGAGGAATGGGAGGGACAAGTTAAAGGCTTGTATATGAGTTTATGTGCAGTGGTTAATTGTGACTAAGTAAGGTAGTATGGGAGTTCGAGCCAAGTTAGCTGTTGTAGAGATAAGCAGTGGTGTACAGAGTTTTTTGAATTTGTTACAAATTTGGCATTCTTGTAGCACGAGTCCAGTTTGGTTTTCAGTGAGGTCTGGATATTGGTGAGGACTGGGGCATCGTATAGTAGAGATGGATAGTGAATCAGGTGTTAAGAGGTACAATTTTGGCACAAGTACATTGCCAGAGAGAAGAGAAAAGAGCAAGTATCTATCCCGGCAGAGGGCTGCCTCCCAAACATCTCAGATGCTCAGGTGAAGGCTGCCCTCTCCAAAGCAAAAAACACTGCTTCCATGGGACCAGATGGCATCCCAGGTTGCGTCCTACATGAACTACAAGAGGAACTAATCCCTCAAATAAAACAGCTATACAATCTCAGCCTCACTACAGGATATGTGCCCACAGAATGGCGTACAGCAACAGTGGTCCCACTCCACAAAGGTGGAGCCTCTACGGACCCTGGAAACTATCGCCCCATAAGCCTGACTAGCTTAGTCTGCAAGGCTATGGAGAGGATCATCATGGAGCTCATAAACAAAGACATTGGGGACCTACAGACACTAGATCCTACCCAGTTCGGCTTTGTCAAGGGCAGATCCTGCCTTTTGAACCTGGTTGACTTCTTTGAAACAGTCACCAAAGCCATAGATGAAGGGAAGGTAGTCCATACAGTCTATCTGGACCTTGCAAAGGCATTTGACACAATACCCCACTGGCATCATAGATAAGCTATCCAGCTTAAATATAAACCCCATGTCACAAGATGGGTCACAAACTGGCTCAAAGACAGAACCCACAGAGTGAGAGTTGCTGGAGCCATGTCAGACTCGAAACCGGTCACAAGTGGCGTCCCACAGGGTTCTGTCCTGGGACCACTCTTGTTCGGTATATACTTTTCCGAGGTACAGGCAAACGGAGGACTATGGCTCACCAAGTTCGCAGACGACTGCAAACTGGGCGCCATAATCAACTCTCCAGCTGACACAAACATCCTTCAAAAAGGTCTCACAGAGACAGATAACTGGTGCCAGCACCATGGTTTAAAGCTAAATGCCAAAAAATGTATAGTCATACCCTTTGGCAAAAACAATATGCCCACAAATTACCACATAAGCGGAAACCCATTAAGTACAGAGAAAGTTATTAGAGACCTGGGGACCCAAGTTGATAGCAATCTCTCCTTTGAAAACCACATTGCCAAAGTGGTTAGAAAGACCTTCTACATAGCCCACCTCATCACGAAGGGTTTCACATCTAGATCAAGAGAGGTAATCGTGCCCCTTTATTCATCCCTCATCAGGCCCATCATAGAATACAATGCCCCTTTTGGGATGTACCTTATCCGACACCTGCAGCAATTAGAAAGACCCCAAAAGTATCTCACCAAGAGGATCAAGGGTCTCAAACAGATGCCATACACTGCTCGGTTAAAAAAACTCCAGCTCTACTCAGTTGCATACAGCCTACTTCGAGGCGATCTATGCCTGACATACAAAGCTATGTCAAATCCAGAATTAATGGACATGCTCCACCTCAGTAAATCTAAATCCCTTAGAGCCACACGAGGGACTTGAACCTCAGCACAGAAATAAATAGAACTTGCTGGAGGGACAGGTTCATAACCCAGAGGCTCCCTTCGCTCTGGAATAGAATTCCAGTTCATGTGAGGCAGAGCACCTCACTAAATCTCTTCAAGAAGAATCTCGATAAGTGGATGGGGGATCGTAGGTTTGTCCCAGGGATTACTCCTGTGTCACTATTAGACAGAGGCACAGTAAACTAAACCTTAAAAAGGGCACAGTATACTCAAATCAAGGGGTGGCGTAAGCCATACAGAATCGGGCTAGGCTTATAATTGCCCCAGGGCAGATAGCCTAGTATGAACCTATGAACCTATGGTAGCAGGAAAGATGATGCTAGAGCGTTTTTAGCAGTAATATTTAGGTAGTATGTGTGTCTATAGAGGGCAGCTAATTTTTGATGTTGCTATGGACATGGAGGTTGAATGTTAGGCTTTCATCAATAACTCCTAGCAGTCTGGTACTTGGAATGACTTCAATGACAGTAAGCATAGCACAGGCAGAGAACTGCAGTTCAAGGTGGAGGGGGATGGTGGTGAAGCACAGTGGGGCTCAGGAGGTAGTGAGAGACTGGGATTTTGGATGCAGGCCTTTAGGGAGAATAATGGTAATCATGCAAAGTATTATATCCATTAGGTGGAAGAGTGTGTTCTGACAACTGGGCCGGCATGGGGGTGGAGAGGGGAGGTTCTGCCAGTGGGGATGGCTACAGTTGGGGATGGAAGACAGTGGGCAAGACGGGGCTGGAATTTATTGGAGAGGACTGGTGGGGGAGTCAAGGTGCCGGAAGCAAGTGACTGGGGGGGATATGGTGGAATAGGAAGACGCCAGGTGTTTATCGGGACTTTGCCTTCCCTATCGGGGGACTGGTGTGGCAGTGTAGGCATGGAGAGGGAAACGAGGGAGTCCTGGGTGGGAGACCAGCATTGGTGGAGTCTAGAACAGAGGATGCCATTGAGAAAGGAAGGAATGGTGGAGCATATGACATATAGCATGATGACTATGGGAGTCAGGGGAGGTTGGAAAGGACTGGGAAGAGAGACCGGATGGGCAGTTTACAGGGGAACAGTGGGAGGATGTGTGTATGTCTCCTGGGTATGCAACAGAGTCTGGACGATTTGGGATTTTTGCCTGGAAATGTTTGCATGGATGTTTTTGAACCCTAAGTGGACTCCGGAGAGGTTTTCTCTGGCAGACAGTGGATGTTGGAGGTGTGAGAGAGAAGACAGAGGTGACTGGGAATGTGTTTTCTGGGAGTGCTGTGATCTGGTGGACTTTGGGGGTTCCCTGCGGGGTGCACTGTCAGGGATGCTGAGTGGGCGGACTGGTCTGGAAATGGAGATGATTTTTCTGAGCTATGATACAGAGTTGGAGTTGCCCGGATGTGGTGGAGCCTTGCTGTGTCTGGTGATGGTGGCTGCCAAGAAAGCAATTGCTTGAGAATGGAAGTCGGGGTCTGGACCAACTATACTGAAAGTGTTGAATGTAGTGACAGAGATGAAATAGCGGGAATTGGGATCTTTGGAAGCGGGTAGGGGTGGGCTACATGGGGGGATGGAAGTTGTGGGGGCAGTACATGCAGGGGAGGAGTGAGGTCTGGGGAGCGTCAGGACTTGCATGAGCTATGTGGTGGAGTGAGAAGGATTGGGTGGATTATAAGTGACATGTAGTGTTTGTGACTGGGAATGTGCCACTGTGGTTTGTGGTGTGGAATGCTTGCGACTCTGATTGTGTCATTTGGTTTGTTTTTATCTGCATGGATGTGTGATTTCCTATGTGGTAGGAGATGGTTTAATAAAGACGTTTCTTGCTTAAAAAAAAAAGGGGGCAGAAGTTGAATGATTTGTGTAGCATTTCTTGGGTTGTATGATGCAATGTATGTCAAGTATAATGTTTATGTTAGCATGGTTTGACTACTTTTATATGAATGTAAATTTGCCTATGTCACGGGTGATAATTCAATAAAGGTGTTTATATAAAAAAAAAAAAAAAAAAAAAAAGACCCAGCAAGTGCAGCAGCATTTTCTTATATTCTGCTTCCCTCTGGATCAGCACTGTTCTGTTAATGTTGTCAAATGTTTGTCTCCCTTCCACAAAATTACTATGATCTGTAGCTATCAGTTTTGGCAACACTTTTGCCATTCTTTTAGCTGTTATACACAAACACTTTATAATCATGGTTTAAAACTGAAACTGGGTCTGATGGGTCTTTACATTTTTTAGCTATTACAACCACCTCAGTTTTCTACCAGGATGTCGGCGTTTCTCCTCCTTTTAAAATACTGTTAAACAAAACCTTCCAGATCTTTATCACTTTCTTTCCCTCTTATCGTTTTAACACCTACTCCTGGAGACCTTCCTGCAAAGTGATTATAAGTCACCTGGCATTATATTTAGAAGTTATCCAACTACAGCCAGAAAAGTAGTCTTTGTTCAGTGTTTTCTTTCGTAGTTCAAGAGGAATTGAGAATCCCCCCCCCCAGTACTGGAGAGGTGTTAAAACTGTCACTGCACTGAGACACCCTGGCAGAATCAATTCCTCAGACTACACAAAGAAAACCCCGAACAAAGGCCTGCAATTTAGTTACTTTTCTGGCTGTGGCTGGATAACTTCTAAGTAAAGAGCAAAACAAGGTCTGAGCTAAACAAATGAGGGTGATTAAAGACAGAAAAGAAGCAGTCATTTTACAGACAGTAAAGAAAACAATGACCCTCCAAAATCCCATTATATGTCAATGGCATGGGAATTCAAAATTACTTCCTTATGGCTGGCATGAGTCATAGAAAATATTATGGGAAAGAGAAAGGCTTGAGGGAGTACAAGATCACATCGATATATCAAGCCCCATTGATAGCCATGTTGTGGAAAACAGGCTAAAATTACAAATAAAGCACTTGGAGTGATTCTGACGTGTTAAATAGGGCAGGAAACAAAGACAGAGTGAAAAAAAAAAACGGATTTTTTTAGTTTTAGGGTGGAGCTTTCATTTAATGTAATTCCCAATGATTACATATCTCTGTAATTACCATATTTCTTTGTTGAGACAATGTACTGTGTTATTCTAATATTTTAGAATGTTTACGTGTTACACGTAATGTTATTTTTGGAGCTTTTCTCCCCACTGAAAATGAGCACTTCTGGCCCAGTCGGACATTCCCAATAATCAAATGTCAATAAATACATAAATACAGACTCTGAAATTAAAGTATATAACTGGAATCCAGATCTTGAGAGCAAATAACTTGAGAAGGAAAAGTAATACAGTAGGATAAGGCTAAGCAGAAGTGTTGACTGCAGGTTAGAGACTACCTTCCCTACCACGGACTGATAAGAATATAGACAGAAAAAATGACGTGGGTATTGATAAATGAAAGCCTAGCTCTGGTAGTGTTTTGCAGTAAATCTAGAAAATAAGTCACCTTTAAAAAATGGATAATTAGTAAAAATGCTGTACAATAAATATAAGAAAATACAGTAGGCAGTTAATTATCTGAACGTCGATTATCAGAAATATCAATGATCAGAAACAGCCTTCCAAAGTTTTCGGGTAGGAAAAATCATAAGGTCTGAATATGTAAACATTATACATATTTGCTTAAGCATGTTTTTTTAGCTTGTAACGAGCTCATGTGTAAAAAATATTCTTTATTGTTCATTGGAATCGCTGAATGGTTAAAAAGTGTATTCCTGCATGCAGAAAAAAAGATTTTAGAAGTTTTTTTATCAGGTTCAATTATATGTTTGAGTAAACAAACAATATGATTAGCCAAACTACCCTAGGTCCCATTTAGCTCGGATAATCGACTCTTTACTGTACTGGAAAGAGAGAAACAGGAGGATAGCTGTACAGCTCCCAAATGTGCATAGTCATCCAAAAGGTTTAGGATTTTTGTTATAAGTGTTTGCATAGGTATTTTCACACCCAAAGCATACTTCAGAAAAAATTTCCTCAAGCATATAGCAAATGCTGGAGGTGACAGCAGAGAGAGAGATAAATGGAAACTTTTTTTATGAATGCAGTGAGTTGGCAGATTAAAAACATTCTCTACAGAATAGCTCGTTAGAAATGTTGGGGAAGCAAATTGTCGTAACCACAGAAAATAATCTTTTGAGCTAGGACACAGGATCTGAAAGACATAGTAAGGCCTTAAGTTTAATTTTATTGTCTGCCAAATAAGCAATAACTAGAAAATGGAAATCAAAATCTATAACAACTGTAACTGAAGTACTGAATATTATAAAGGAGATAAAAACTTGAAAAGGGATCTATAGAAAATGGAAGGAGCAAATTACATCGAAATTAATGAAATTTGTGGGAACAATACATGCAGAATAGTATTCAGGAGGAGGAGAGAAATTTAAAGGAAGGCATTAATTGAGCAATTTATATAATGTTGGAGTGAAACATGAAAATAACACAAGATACGTTAATATGCTTTGTTTTCTATTACTCTAAATGTACCTATGTCACTTTTTGATGTCATGCTTAATAAAAATGTTACAGAAACTTTAGCAACAGTCAGAAAAGATATGTTTAGACTGAATTAAAAAGCTGTTTGCAAAGCATACATCTGTGGGAAAGCAAAGCAAAAGGACAATGACAATGAGCCACGGCTGAGTACATTCAAAGAAGTTATTATGCAAAGCATCACTTGGGTTGTAAAGAATGTTATGTTTACAGAAATATGACTTGAGACAGAGCAGAACCGATGCATACAGCAAATACTCCCAAGTCGCTCACACGGATCAGCAGCAAAAAGATAGCATGGAGTTGTACTGCAAGTTAACTGAATTACAGTAGAGAGTTGATTATCAGAAATGTCAATTATCTGAACGCAGCCTTCCAAAGTTTTTGGGTAGGAAAAATCAAAGTCTGAATATGTAAATGTTATACGTATTCGCTTGTGGCTTTTTTTTTGAGCTTGTAGCCCACTCGTGTGCGAAAAATTATTCTTTATCGTCCACCGGAAGCACTGAATGGTTAAAAAGTATGCAGGAAAAAAAATTTTGCATTGTTTTTTTTATCCGGTTCGATATACGTTTGATTATCTGAACTACCCCAGTTCCCAATTAGTTCAGATAATTGACTCTTTACTGTATACTACACTTAAATGCAACAGAAGACAACCTGTAGAAATGCAGCAAAGAAAATCCAAACATGAAAATGCATAAATAAGTTGCTATGAAAGACATGTATACCACTGTGATGTCTTCATTCAATACTTCTTATAATGCTGACATAATTATTCCTTGTATTTTTATGCAACCAGACTGGGCTGTGGTTGAAAGAGTTGTACACACCACAAACCCAGTTAATAAATAAATACACAAATTCTGGCTACAATATGAGGAAATAAATTCTATTTATTTATTTATTTTTAGAAAGCTGTTAACAGAGTAAGCCCACTGGTCACTAGTGTCCTTTTGCAGGAATGACCTGGGAGTATGGTCTGAACAAGCGACTTGTTGAAAAATAACACTTTAGGCACACTGAGGTAGAAAAAAATCAACCTGTGTACCTTGGGTACAGGAAAAGTACAGTTTTGTACCTACCATAAATGTAGATGTTCGAAGATCCACATTGCTGCAGTCCTTACACTTGGGTAGTCCGCTGTCCTCGGTCGGCCCGAATATCAAAGTATAAGGCTGACGTCGGTCAAGGCGCATTTGACTGACATCAGGACGTCAGGGTACAAATGCGCATGACCGACGTCATATCCTCAGTCTTTTCTTGCCCCAGATGTCAGAAGACCCTAAACATAAAGGTCCAAAACCAAAAGACAGCAAACCAACAACCAACCATCCTAGCACTAAAAATATGTACAATATATACAATATACAACATACACCCAATTGACAACTCAACCCACACAACCGCCTCTAACTACAGAGGGGAAGGAGGGAGGGTAAATTGGACTGCAGCAATGTGGATCTTCGAACATCTACATTTATGGTAGGTACAAAACTGTACTATGTTCTTCATCTCACATTGCTGCAGTCCTTACACTTGGGTAGAATCCCAAAGCAGAGGTAAGGGAGGATGGACAAATCATAAGGAAGCAGGAGCTGCCAAAATGCCCTGCAAAACAGCAGTGGCAAAACCAGCCCTGGATTTAGAGTAAAGTGGTAGGTGATAATGCTTGGAAAAAGTATGCACTGAACTCCAAGTAGCTGCCTCCAAAATATCCTTAGTTGCCACCCCTCTCAAAAAAGCTGTCGAAGTGGCAGTAGCCCTAGTGGAATGAGGCCTAATCCCAGCTGGAACTGCCTTGCCATGATGGGAATAACAGAAAGCAATGCAAAACCCAATCCACTTAGAAATAGTCTGTTTCGACACAGGCTTGCCCTGAGAACTCAAAGCAAAAGAAACAAATAACTGCTGAGACTGCCTGAACCCTTTAGTTCTGTCCAAATAATATCGCAACTGCCTGTGTACATCTAAAGTGTGCAAAATCTTTTCCCCTTTATTTTGGGGATTTGCATAAAAGGTAGGCAAATGAATAGTTTGGTTTAAAGCCACACTAGAAACCACTTTAGGCATAAAGGAAGGATTAGTACGCAAAGATACCCTATCCTTATGGAAAATTAAGAAAGGCTCAACTGCCATAAGGGCCTGCAACTCAGAAACCCTTCTTGCAGAGGTAATAGCCAACAAAAAAGCAGTCTTCCATGATAAAAACTTTAATTCAGCAGTAGCTGCAGGCTCAAAAGGTTGTAGAGTGAGTTTCTCCAACACAAAATTGAGATCCCAAGCAGGAGTAGGAGCTCTTCATGGGGGTCTTATATTCTTCGCCCCCCTAAGAAATTGCTTGAGCAAAGGATGAGAAAACAATGGTGGGTCACAATCATAGTGAGCCGAAATTGCTGCAGCATGAACCTTAATAGAAGAGAAGGACAAACCTTTGTCCAGTAACTCAGTAAGATATTGAGGAGCCATACTTAAATTAGGCTCAGAAACATCAAAATCCTTTGCTGCACTCCAAAATAAAAATCTCTTCCATTTTTCTGCGTACACTTTCCTTGTACTAGGCCTTCTAGCTTCCAAAATAACATTCAAAACTTGCTGTGGAAGTGGAGGTCCACTATGCTTCAAAACAGAATATGCCAGGCTGTTAGGTGCAGAGAGTGAAGCTTGACATTGAGCAAATGACTGTCCTCCTGAGACAACAGGTGTGGAATCGAAGGCAAAGGCCATGGAGGCTCCCGTACCAGACTTCTCAGTAATGGGTACCAGTGCTGTCGAGGCCAATCTGGAGCTATTAAAATCATCTTTGGCTTGTCCTGTCTGACCTTCAGGAGTACCTTTGGGAGGAGAGGCAGAGGCGGAAAGGCATACACATGAAGATTGCTCCAATTGAATGAGAGAGCATCCACTCTCCAAGCTGTGGGATGAAACCTTTTTGTGCAAAACTTTGGCAGCTGGTAGTTTAGTGGAGAAGCGAACAGATCTATGTCTGGAGTTCCCCATGACACTGTCAATTTCTGAAATACATGAGGATCCAATTTCCACTCGTGGGGATCCATAATTTGTCTGCTCAACACATCTGCTAAGGAGTTCTGTGCTCCCGGCAGAAACCTTGCCTGAAGATTTAGCTGTAAACTGAGAGCAGTCTCCCACAAAATCATTGCTTGCCTGCATAGAGGATAAGAATGTGTTCCGCCTTGCTTGTTGATGTACCACATGACAGTTGTGTTGTCTGTTAGAATCAACACCTGCCCTGGAAGAAGTAAATCCTTGAAAGCTATTAATGCAAACTGGACTGCTAACATCTCTTTTAAGTTGATATGTAGATGTTGTAGTCTGGCAGGCCACCTGTCTTGTATCCACTTTCCATTCAGATGAGCTCCCCAAGCTTTGTCTGAGGCATCTGTCGTTAGAATCTGACTCGCCTCTGGCCGGGTCACAGAGAGTCCCTTGTTTAGGTGACATTCCTGAGCCCACCACAAAAATTCCTTTTGAATGCAAGGTATTATTTGAATGACAGTGTCCAAATCCTGGCAGTGCTGTGTCCATACATTTCTGAGATACCATTGTAGCTTCCTCATATGCAGTTTGGCATTGGGAAGCACCAGAATACAAGATGCCATGAACCCTAAGGCTTGAAGGACTGTCCTTGCAGTCAGCCCGGACTGATGAGACAACTGATGAAAGTAAAGGGAAAGATTCTTTTGTTTGTCCAGGGTCAAAAAGGCCATCTGGGATGCTGTATTCAGTCTCACACCCAGAAAGCACATGTCCTGAGAGGGTACTAGACTGGACTTTATTTCGTTCACAGAATACCCCAGGCATCTTAGCACTGCTATCACATACTCTAAATGATGAAGAAGCTCGTCCCTTCCTTGAGCCAGAATCAGGCAATCGTCCAAATAGGGATAAATCTGTATTCCTTTTAACCTGAGGAAAGCTATCACTGGAGCCAAAACTTTCGTGAACACTCTGGGCGCAGTAGATAAGCCAAAGGGCAATGCAGAGAACTGATAATGAGAAGTCCCAGCTCGAAAACGCAGATACTTCCTGCAACTCAGTCTGATAGGAACATGAAGATAAGCCTCCTTGAGATCTAAAGTTACCATCCAATGGTCTTTGCCCAGCAGAGGTAAAAGCTGCTGTAACGTCAACATTTTGAACTTGGGAATGTCCAGATAAGTGTTGAGGATAGATAAGTCCAAAATTGGTCTCCACGTGTTCCCTTTCTTTGGTACTAGGAACAGGCGAGAATAAAATCCTAGGCCCACTTCTGGCATAGGGACCGGCTGAATGGCCCCTATTTGGAGTAACAGAGAAATTTGCTTGTGAGCCTCTATTCTTTGTGGAGGAGGAACGTCTGGCATGCCTTTGAAAGGAGGCAAGGTATGGAAATAAAACCTGTAGCCGTGGTGTATGATATCCAATACCCATCTGTCTTGGGTAATTAAACTCCAATTTTCTTTGGAAAGTGCCAACCTTCCTCCCAAAGGTGCTGCCAGACGAGAAGGCTCCGGCAGCTGAAAAGGTAGGTCATTGGGTCTGTTTACGAAAGGACTGACCCCTGCCCTCACATGAAGACTGTGCAGGAGAACTCCCTGTTCTAGGCCTGAAAGAGCCCTGAGCTCTGCCCCTACCACGTCTAGATCTACCCCTAGACTGAGAATCATAAGAAGGATACATCCACCCCTTAGTAGGCCAATTTCTACTAAACTTTGGAGGCTGAACCTGCAAAAAATCTTTAACAGTCTGCATAGACTTAGCCTTGTCTTCCATTTTCTTTAAAACTGTCTCAACAGGAGAACCAAACAACACATCAGATTGTAAAGGAGCATCTAAAATCCTAGCTTTAACATGGTCAGATAAATTCTGATCCCTCAGCCAGGCGTGCCTGCGAAGAACTGACCCAGTAGCAGCCACCCTAGACGAGGCCTGTACAGCATCAAAACCACATTGCAAAGAATGCTTACCCACATGTTCAGAAACATGTACTAAATCTTGCAACTCTTTACAATCAATACCTTCCGCCAGAGCATCAACCTTAGACTTCAATTGTGAAAGGAGATAGTTTTGGTATTTTAACATGTGAAACTGGCAATTCAAAGTCCTCATGGCTAGAGTGGAAGAAGTATAAACTTTCTTTCCCCATCTAGCCAAAGCCTTGGCCTCTTTGTCTGAAGGAACCGGATTCTTGACAACAGAAGCCTTAACACCTTTAGGCCCCTGACTAACAGTTTCTGGGTCTGCCCTAGGACTCTTAAAAAGATACTTATGAGCTTCAGGCACCCTGTAATATCTATCCGGTTTAACAGGAGCAGGAGGCAAAGAATCAGGATTAAGAGAAGCCTCTGCAAAAACATCTTCCACCACATCTAAAACAGGAGGTATAGCCAAAGGCCTATGCTGGGGTAAAAACAAAAATTCTCTAAGCCTTTTCCTGGAATCAGAGAAGTCCTGACCTTCCCACTTAAAATGCTCCCTCATAGAATGAAGAGTTTCTGAAAAAGAAAAATCCTCAGGAGGAGAAGCAGAAGGAGTAGAATTATCCACATCAGAGTCAGAATATGGAGAATACTCCTGCAAGTCTTCAGCCGAAGACTCTGAAACATCCGAAGCCTGCTCAAAACTCCCTGGCTCAAGCTCCACCCTAGGTCTCTTATCAGGAGGGGGCAAAGAACCCCTAATCAAAGAAATCAAATCTTCTGCCATTTTAAGCATATGCTTCTTGGGCACAGTTCCTGAAGAACTAGGGGTGACACCAACTGAAGCTAAACCTGGCCTGCCTCTGGGAGAAGCCTTGGAAACAGGAGGAGAGGGCCTAACCACCTTAGGAAGGGAGGGGAGTATAGTAACCTGAGAAGCCCCTTCAGCCTGACCTGCCTCCTGAGAGGCCACATCCTGCAATAACAAAGTCTCTCCCTGGGAACCCAAAGAAACCTCCGGTGGAACCACCAGCTCCACCGACACCTCTAAAGAACCGGCGTCAGGTACAGACGGTTCTACTAGCCTAGGTTTAACTGCTTTGTCCTTGCGCTTCTTCGAGGAAGCGGGCGTCGGAGCATCAGACGGCATTTTATAATTGCACCGCTTCCCAAAGACTAACCTGGCACAATCCAACCTTCTCTTTATCGTGCGTTTATTGAATCTAGCACAAGAGCGACACCCAACAACGTCGTGCTCAGGCCCTAAACAAGGAATACACAAAGTATGATAATCTCTATGCGGTATCTGTTTCCCACAAGAAATGCAATTATTCACTTTTTCTGACATCCGGTAAATCACTGAGGCAAGAAAAAACTAAAATGTTCCCCAACGGGGTACTTAGCCAACTTTGAACTCGGTCTGAAACTTCGAAATCGAAAAATCTCAGAACGCCAACCGGCACTTGCAATGCTGCTTCTGCATCGGACCATGCGGCAAAAAAGACTGAGGATATGACGTCGGTCATGCGCATTTGTACCCTGACGTCCTGATGTCAGTCAAATGCGCCTTGACCGACGTCAGCCTTATACTTTGATATTCGGGCCGACCGAGGACAGCGGACTACCCAAGTGTAAGGACTGCAGCAATGTGAGATGAAGAACATCAGCTTGCTAATGGCTCACAGACTTAATTGTCTATGCTAACAGCCAATGGATTTAAAGAATAGTGGCATACAATGTTTGTTTAATCCTACTGTTTAAAGCAGCAAATCAAACCTTTTGACCATCTTTATAGATTCCATTAGACCATCTTTATAGATTCCATTAGAACCAATAGAGGAAGTCTAGAGCCTTGTGGTTGGATCACTGTTCCCTGGGATGATTTTCCAAGGTCCATTTCTGATCTCTCTCCTCTGTACCAGTCTGTGTAAGTCTTCTTCTACAGCCAAGGCAAGAAAGATCTGAAGATAGCCCTGACAGGCACCAGTCTTACACCACTGACTTCCTGACATCTGAGAGGTAGGGATTCCCCTGAAGCTAAAGAAATTAGAGACATCAGTTGTAGTAAGGATTTGCAACTCTCACACATGAACTCACTGGTTGTCAAAGCATGTGACAAGTTTAGACACTCTGCCTCAGGTAACCTATTCCCTGTGCCATGGGAGCCATGATACTAGTGAGGTAACCAAGGATTTCTGGTGGGGGTGTTAGGATAAATACTTTTCTTATTGAATGCCTCTGTCCATAAGGCACATGGGGGCTAGACTGGGGATAAATTTATGATTTTCCATCCAATTGTGAAGGTTTCATTTGAAAAGGGTCAGGGAAAAACTGTTTTACATGGATGGGGAGCCTATTCCACAGTGTGGGGATCTTTTGGGGCCACACTGGCGAGATCGACTGCTGACACTGCAGTGCAGCACTCCTGAGTGTGTCGTCCTTCAGATGAGATGCTAAACCAAGATCCCATCTGCTTGAGTTGGTGGTAGCTCAGCTGGATGTAAAAAATCCCATGGCACCTATCAAAAAGAGTAGAGGAAGTTTCCCGATGCCCAGGCCAAATTTCCCCTACAGTATTATAAATACCACCTTGGGTCTCCCCTTGTTATGCTTTACGAGTCCATCATTGCAGCTCGTGAATTAAGAGGTGCATTTCCCAAGTCCATTTCAGATTTTATTTATTTTTTTTTTTTTAATAAAAAGCTTCATCAAATTTTTACTGAAACTATGGGCCAAATAAATTTTACACAGGTAATACAACCTCCTGTGGATGTCCTCTCTCTATCACACGTCTCTATAAGCTTCAGCTACGCTAAGCTTATGGCATAAAAACAAATGAGGTCATTAATGTTTTTTTTTTTTGTAATGAGATATTTTATATATATATATATATATATATATGTTTTTTTTTTTTTTTTTTTAAATTCTTCCCTAACAAATATGAAACAGTCTGTATAAATGGAGACTTTAGCTCTATTACAGGTCTTCATATAATAAATGAGACATTTTCCCCTATCACTTATGCAAACCCTACCCCCACCTAGGATTTACCTATAACATTTACCTCCCAGGACTGTAGGTTCATAGGTTCATAGGTTTATACTAGGCTATCTGCCCTAAGGCATTTATAAGCCTAGCCCAAATTATTGTGGCTTACGCCACCCCTTATATGAAAAAATACTGTGCCCATTAGTTTGTTGTGCCTCTGTCCAGCAGTGACCCAGAGATGATTCCCGGGGTAAACCTACGATCTCCCATCCACAGGTCTAGATTTCTCTTGAACAGAGTCAGCGAGGTGCTCTGCCTCACATGGACCGGGATTTTATTCCACAGCATAGGGAGTCTCTGAGTGATAAATCTATCCCTCCAGCACGTCCTATTTATATCCGTGCTAAGGTTTAAGTCGCTTGCTCTAGTGGTTTTGGTGGATTTGGATTTTTGAGGTGGAGCATGTCCATTAATTCCGGGTTGGACATGGCCTTGTATGTCAGGCACATGTCACCTCTGAGCAGACGGTATGCGACTGAATAGAGCTGGAGTTTCTTCAATCTGGCAGCATATGACAGATTTTGGAGTCCTTTATCCTTTTGGTGAGGAACTTTTGGGGTCTCTCCAATTGCTGCAGATGTCGGGTGAGATACATCCCGAATGGGGCATTGTACTCGATCATTGGTCTGATAAGTGAAGAGTACAGGGGAACAATGACCTCACTAGATCTGGATGTGAATCCCTTCATGATCAGGTGGGCAATGTAGAAGGTCTTTCTAACCACTTTAGCAATGTGAGTGTCAAAGAAAGGCCACTGTCAACCTGGGTCCCCAGGTCCCTGATAACCTCTTCTGTGCTTAGTGGATTGCCACCTATATGGTAGCTTGGGGTTACCTTGTTTTTCCCGAAGGGTATGACTATACATTTTTGGCGTTTAACTTCAGGCCATGGCTCTGGCACCAGCTATCTGTTTCCGTGAGTCCCTTCTGAAGGATATCAGTGTCCGATGCACTTTCCACTATGGCCCAGTTTGCAGTCATCTGCAAACTTTGTCAGCCAAAGTCCTCCCATGTTGGCCTGTACTTCTGAGAAGTAGATGCCAAACAATAGGGGCCAAGGACCGAGCCCTGTGGGACACCACTTGTGACCGGCTTGGAGTCTGACACAGCGCCAGCAACTCTAACCCTGTGGGTTCTGTCCTTAAGCCAGTTTGCAACCCATCTTGTGACATATGGGTTTACATTTAAGCTGGTAAGTTTTTTTACAATACCAGTGGGGTATTGTGTGAAAGCCTTTGCAAGGTCAAGGTAGGCTGTATGGACTGCCTTTCCCTCATCAATGGCCTTGGTGACTATTTCGAAGAAGTCGACCAAGTTCAAAAGGCATGATCTTCCCTTGACAAAGCCAAACTGGGTCGGGTCCAATGTCTGCAAGTCCCCTATATCTTTGTTTATGAGCTCCATTATGATCCTCTCCACAGCTTTGCAGACTAGACTTGTTAAGCTTATGGGGCGGTAATTACCAGGGTCCGTAGAGGCGCCACCTTTGTGGAGTGGGACCACAGGTGCCGTACGCCACTCCTTGGGCACGTATCCTGTGGTAAGGCTGAGATTAAACAGCTGCCTTATGTGCGGGTTTAATTCCTCATTTAGCTTCGTGTAGCACACAGCCGGGGACACCATCCGGTCCCATTGATGCTGTGTTTTTAGCTTTAGAGAGCAGCTTTCACCTGCGCATTTGAGATGTCCGGGAGGCTACACTCGGCTGGGATAGTTATCTCTCCTTTAGGGGAGAGGGGTGAAGTTTGCACTGAACCTGTCTGCCAGTATGTTGGCAATGTCTGTGGGTTCAGTGATTTTTGTATCATTTTGGACTAATTCTGAGCATATCTGTGAGTTTCCACCCAGGTTCCTAACATAGCTGAAAAAGGCCTTATGATTGTCCTTTGAATCCATGGCAATTTTTCTCTCAAAATTGGCCTTAGTTGATTTTATGAGTGCTCGTAATTAATTTCTAATAATGATCAGGGGTGACTTCCCTTTTATGGATTTTGTTCCATCATGTAATAGCTTTCTCCTCTTATTGTAAAGTTTGTTAATGGCTGGGGTCCACCAGACTGGACGTTTGCCCTTTGTGGAAAGAGTCTTGGTTTTATTTGGGATTGCCTGATCCATGCAGTCCTGGAGGTGTTCATAGAAGGCATTTGTAAGGGCTTCCGCAGCTTGGGTTGTGGTTTCCTCTGACTCAGGGGCCTTGAAGGATACCACACCAGTCTTGAGTAGTGTGAAGTTTGCTTTAGAGAAGTTCTTCACTATGGTCTTTTTGTTTGGGGTGGGGCGGGATGTGGATTTCCAGTGAGATTAGTTTATGATCAGATCTCACCAATGAGGGATATACTTCGGTGTGGAGCATTTTGTCCCCATGTTTGTGACAATGAGATCTAGTATATTTTCTCCTCTCGTGGGAACAGTGACTAGCTGTTCCATGGCATTTGAATTTATGAACTCCAGGAACCGTTGGGCTAGAAAGTTAGGGCTTGAGTAATGTTCCCAGTCTATATTCGGGTAGTTGAAGTCACCCAATATGATGGTGTTTGGAGATACATTTATACCCTCCAGTGTCTTCAGGAAGGCTGTGTGGGGTTCCTGAGTTTGAGAGGGTGGCCTGTAGCATGCTACAATTTGTAGAGCAGTTTTGCCTATTGTTAGTTGCACCTGGATGGTTTCGAGCTTCATGCGTTGCCACCAACCTGGAGGTGTGAGTATCCTTTATGAATATGGATACACCCCTCCTTTTGTGGAGTGGTCCGGGTTTTGGGGCGGGCATGATATGAGGTAAAACCTAATAGTGCGGGTGCTCTCAGGAGCCTTGAACCAGGTTTCAGTTACAGCACAGACATCGATGTTCTCCATACTGAGAAGGGCCTCGAGTCGTGCATTTTGAGATTTAGACTTCTGGCATTGAGCAGCATTACCCTCAATTTCTTCCCATTTTTGTTTTCTAGGGTGGTAGGTTTAGAATTTGAGCCTTGCCTAAAAAGGCACTATGGGGGTGGCAAGAGCCTTAGCCAATATCCGGAATCCCAGGGGTGACAGGTGCAAGCTGTCCCTTGACAGCGTGGCATGTCAAGCATGTCATCCCAGGCAGACAGACACTGGATCCCCTTTGAATGACACCAGACATTAAGCCAATTGTTAAAGCTGATCATCTTGTCTCTATATTGTGGCATCATTCTTGGTGAAGGAAGGATACTGCTCAGGGTTAGGGTCATACCTGCCTGGGCTACATAATCAGAGAGCTCCTCTATGTCTCTTTTCATGCAGTCCAGGGAGGTTCGTCTCAGGTCGTTCACACCAGCATGGACAATGACTGTGTCATATTTGTACTTGCTGTGGAGTGACCCGAGTGCTTGTGTTATGTGGCGGATTCTAGCGCCCGATAGGCAGCTTACTGTGACCCTCTCCTTGTTCAGCCTGGTGAGTGGGACGTCAGTGTGTCTGACTATGGAGTCACCTATGACAAGTATGTTTGGTGTTGTATTTGGCCTTAAGGGCTGTGACTGCTTTGCACACTGCTTTTGTGGTTTATGTGTTGCTTTTGGGGTGTCTTGAGGTAGCAGTTGTTTGGGTGTCTGCTTTGGAGGCCTCTGCTGTTTAGGTAAATTTTTACTCAGAGCCTCCGAGTATGTCTTTGTGTGTTTATGTGTTTGATTCAGTGGAGTGGTAGCATTATGTGAGGCTGGTTTTGTGGTGTGTGTAGTTGCCTTCTCCTCCTGTCTGGTCTTGCCAGTCCTGAGTTGAGAGAGCTCAGCCTCCAGTTTGGCTAAATAGCTGCATCTCTCAAGTATTTGTGTTATGTGGGAGGAGGAGAGGGTTGTCTGTGTACATGAGGCAGTTATAACATTGCCTCAAGATTCCCAGATTCACCAGCTGGACCGGAGAGGAGATTGACAACTGACCTTTGGACATGCTAGAATAATATTGGGAAATCCTTAATTGAAAACAAGGGCCAGTGGGGAGTGAGGGTGTAGTGCTTTTAATTTTTAGTGCTGACTTATATAATTGCTTTAGTGAGCAAGTGCCAGGTAACTTGAGTGCAATGTGATACAAGTAACTAAATGCAAAAACGACAAACAGTAACTTTCTTTCAAGTGAAACAAGGAAATAAGTACAGTAAGCAATGCAGATATCACTAGTGATCCACAGAAGCGCTGAGAAGTTGCGTATTAGGTGAATTAGCTTCCAGGGAAATAACAAGCAAACAAACAACAAGTATATAAACAAAGCTAGATTCAGTAGGCCTGGATCTAGTCTATGATAGAGCAAACAAGGTGAACCAATTTCAGTAAGATACAGTTCAAATATTCAGGCACTATAAACCTTTAACCAGAAAATTCCCAGCTCAGAAGGGCAGAGTCCAGCCTCTTCTCCCACAAGAGTGCAGTCCACGAACCTTCTTAATGTAAAATAACTGGCCTGAAGCCCAAGTGCCTAAACCAGAACTAATACACTTGGACACTGGGCTCTCAATCAGCAGTTCCCAACTTAGAAGGATGAAAGCTGCCTGTCCTGCCACCACAGTGCTTGCCACAAACCTTCCTAATGTAAAACAACTGGTCTGAAGCCCAAGTGCTTAATCCAAAAGACTTGAATGATAGCTACACTTTAATCAAGTTACAACCAAGCAGTAATAAATACCATTGAATACTTTAGAGAATGTCTGGATTAGTGCTCAAGTTACACAAACAAAGCTAGATCCAGCAGGCCCGAATCCAGTCTATGCCACAGCAAACAAGGCACCAACTTCAGTAAGAAACAGTTCAGATATGCATGCACTATAAGCCTTTAACCAGAAATTCCCAGCTCAGAAGGGCAGAGTCCAGCCTCTCCTCCCACAAGAGTGCAGACCACGAACCCTCTTAATGTAAAATAACTGGCTTGAAAGCCCAAGTGCTTAAACCAGAATTAATACACTTTTAGAATAACAGACACTGAGCCCTCAATCAGCAGTTCTCAACCTAGAAGGATGTAAGCTACCTGTTCTGCCACAACAGTGCAGACCACAAACCTCTCAGTGCAAAACAACTAACTGGTCCGAAGCCCAAGTGTTTAAACCAAAAGGCTTAGAATGAGTTACACCAAGCAGTAATAAATACAATTGAGTATTTTAAGATGATGCAAAAGTAAAAAGAAGTAGGTAAAAACACAAGTACAGTAAAAGCAGATGAAATTTTTTTTTTTTTTTTTTTGGTTCCTCCTAAGGCCTTCAGTTAAAAACATCTACCGGGACAACTTCATAGTATTCAAGAGTTAATAGGAAGGCACATTCAGAAACTTGGAGCAAGCTTTTTCTGGCTTTCACTGGTAGATTAATAAGAAATGAAATGATGGGTACAGCATACATGGAGATTTCTGGCTTGACCCCCCCCCCCCCCAGACACACACACACACACACAATAACTCAAGGTTAACCAAGTTTTAATCCTCAAAGGTATGACTCTTAAGGAAAAATGTTAAATGCTTGGCTCACTTAAGTACACACACTGCAAAAAGGGGAATCAAAACTCCAGACTTAACATATTACCAAATCACTTTTTTCCTTGAAGCACATTATTATTTACATTTGTTGACCGGGAATGTCCGACTGGACGCAGGTCCATTTTCAGCGGAAGCCCGGGGAGAAAAGCTCCACAAATTAAAATATTACAGACATAGTTACAGATGAAGAATCCTAGCAATTAAAATATTACATAGTTACAGATGAAGAACATAGTACATTCAGTAGATAACAAGGTTTCCTCCCTACATGAATCAATTTGGAAAGTAATGCCATAAATAGTTTCCGACAAGCTCATTTGTTATCACTACACACAAATATGATCACAAATGAGTTAGAGTTTTGAATGTGAAAAATAGAGATAAAAAGAGTGTTTCTGTAGGGGGGGGGGGCAACCCCCAATTCCACCCCACCCAAACTCTGGCTTTTTATATATACCACCTCTAAGGCTGCACCAACACAAAGAAAGGGAAAATCCCTTGAACACCATAAATTCAACCTCCCAAGGGAAAAGATCAGCAGCAGAACAAGTCAATGCTGATCACTTGCGTTTCACATACAAGCCTAGCACTGAACTACTGCAATTTGTTTTGTGCATTTAAAAGCAAAATGATATTGATGAAACTGTACATGTCTGTATGCAGAAGATTTGACAATCCAGAGTCAATTCTAAACTAGTCATATAATTTCACCGAACAAAGTTAACTCTGATAGGACTAAGAATAACAGTGTCAGTGTCCTTCACTTCTTTGGAATGGGAGGCAAACATGATTTCAGTTTACGTAGAAATCACAAAAGCAACTATAAATGCACAGAGGAGTGTTTACTTATGTAAAAAAAAATGTTATCAAACCAGTTATGAGGGAGAGACAAGGAACCAGAAAACGGTTTTAAACCTGTGTAAAAGCACAAACAGAGGTTACAAAACATCAGATCGAAAATCTCGTTCAGCAGCATTTTTCACCTTTTAATCATCTTAGTCTATTACTTCCAGTCAGTAACTCTGAAGATGTTACAGAGATCACAGTAGAGGACAGTAATTCAGATACTAATTTCATGTCATATTTTAGCACACTGTTAATGTTTACAGTCGCACTTTTTTTTGAGAAAGTCTTTGTACCATGGTGTGCAGTGTAACCAGCTCTACAAAAGACCCCCCCACGTCACTGGAAGTATATCACGCCTGTTTTAACAAGTGCCGGTAACATCAGCATGGGTTACATTTTTACTGAAGAACTCGCAGACTTTTCTGTAAGTGAAAAGAAATCACTGGGAAGCATCTCTAAATTAACAGCAATACTGCCATACTTGTCAAAATTATTCCCATGCTGTCCTTACAGAAGCATCACTAAAGGATACAGTAAAATTATGTGGACATATGTTAATTAAAAAAAGTTTATGAAGCGTTTTATTTTGATATGACCCACATGAAATTGTGGGAGCATGGATTAATCGGGTCTATATCATAGGAGCGAACCACACAAATTGCGAACACTCATAATATGGAATGTACCAGACCTCAAAGTGCTTTTTCTGAGATTGTGGTGCAATGAAGAATGGGATATTTGCCCTTGCCTCACTGTAGTGTGATCTTGGAGTTGGAATATATATTTAGTGGGGGGCAATAGGAAGTTCGAGATCCGGTACATTCAATATTATGAGCGTTCGCAATTTGTGCAATTCGCTCATATGATATAGACCCAGATTAATCAAGTACCACGACACATACACTTAAATAACTATTCACTTTAAGATTAGACAGTGCTGCAAAAAGACAATTTGCAGCAACAACAAATATAGCTTATGTTTAAACAGAAAATAATTCACATTAATGAAAATCTTACAAAATCATATAAAAGCATAGTAGAAAAACTCTTAACCAACCTAAAATCCTCTACCAAAACAAAACTCTCCTCCTGCTACAACAAAATCGCCAAATTCACCACTGGCCATAGATGATCCTCCCATCACTGTACTGCCCTCCACAAACTAAACTGGCTAGAGCTCCCAAACTACCTTATCTACATTCAACTAACTCATGCTCATAAGCTCATTTTCAAGTCCTCACTCTGTCCCTCACTCACCTCAACCTTCACCATGCACCAACCTAACAGACCCCTAAGAACCAGCACTGAGAACCTAATTGAACTCCACAAACCTGCCCGTCCAGCAGGCAAACTCTTACTCTCTTTTTCCCTTGCCCGTCTCTGGAACTCACACCCACCTCATATCCGCAGCACCAGCAACCTTCCCATCTTCAAAACTCTCCTCCACTCACATTTATCATCTCTCTGGGAATGCTCATGTTCCCATCCTGTATAACATCCCCAGCTACTACCTTACCTTCCCCTGTCTACAATCACATCCCCTGTGGGAACACACACATTGTAAATAACCTCTTAAGTTAATATCTTCTGCATATACCTACTAACTATTGCCTTCATTTAACATTCCTTAATAAAAAAAAAAAAAGTTTGTAAATTGATATGAATTGTCACTATGCTTCACATTCCAGCTGTATTAACATTTTCACATGCTTATATGTACTCTTCTGTTCACTTTTACAAACTATTACACTATTGTATTGTATTTTTACCTGATATTATGCTACTGTATTGCATTTTTTACTTTTTACTTTATTGTATATGTTTACCTGATATTGTATCTATGGAGCTTTTCTCCCCAGGACTCTATTGAAAATGGGTTCACTCGGCCCAATGGACCATCCTGGCAAACAAACTTCAAATAAATAAAATAAATAAATAAATAAAAACCAAGGTCTCTCCAATCATGTTTTCAGCACAGTGGTAGCTCTCAACCAATCAGGGACAAATTCAGAAAAAATCAGGGACGCTTTTAAAATATTAGTGCTATTAACTTGAGACTTTGACAAAATCAGAGCATATGAATTATTAATCCTTTTCTGGAATTAAAGTCTATAACTCAATCATTACCATTATTCATTACATGCAATTCACCACCTTTCCTCCAAAAGTCACTAGTTTTAGGAGGGATTAACATTTCTGTCACTGAGGGATTCAATAATAGCTCCTAAATTTACAATCTGCAAATTTAGTTAGCCAGAGGCTATTGACTTTGACTTCAGAGAAGTTAATGCCAAAAAGGAGCAGTCCCAGGACTGACCCCTGCTTGTGACTGACCTCTTTGTAGAGGTGGACTCCCTCAATTCCAACTTCCTGGGTCCTGTCTGTGAGCCAGCTGGCTATCCACTGGATGACAAAGGTTTGTACCTAACCTCAAGTTTGACAACAAAGCTGGAGTGCAACATTATGTCGAATGCCTTGGCCAGGTAAAGATAGGCATTGTGAACCATTTTGCCCTCATCCATTGCTTTGGTGACCACTTCAAAGAAGTCCACCAGGCTGAGCAGCCATGACCTGCCCTTGACAAAACCAAATCGGGATGGGTCCAGCATCTGGAGGTTTCCTATGTCATTACTGATCATTTCTATGATAATTCTTTCCGTGGCTTTGCATATGAGGCTAGTGAGACTTATGAGTCTGTAGTTTCCAGGGTCTGTAGATGGCTCACCTTTGTGCAGAGAGAGGACTATTGCTATTCTCCATTCATGAGGCATGAAGCCTGTTTGGATGCTACAGTTAAACAGCAATTCCGGAGGACCTGACAGGTCATGTTTCATGCTATTTAGAAGGCATGCTGAGATATTGTCTGGACACATTGATGCAATGTTCTTGGCTTTAGAGACAGCATCAGGGACCTGTTCCTTGGTGATAGCAGGGGGAGGAGTTATATTTGACAGTACTCCCTGAGGGAAGGTTGAGGGGGAGAAAGGGGTAAAGTTGGAGTTGAATTTGTCAACCAGTAGGTTGGCTATAATCTTCTGTCTCAGTATAGACGGCGCCAGTAACAACGAGTTCTGCACACAATTGCATATCGCTTTTGAGGCTGCAGACAGTTACAGAATGCCTTGTGTTTGTCCTTGAGCCTGGGAGGACCAATTTACCTCAAATTTGGCTTTGGTAGACTATTTGTCATCTGAGTTGCTTGTTTAGTTTGATGACAGTGCTTTTACCCTGTTGGGTGCTGCACTTCCCAATTTCTGTCATGATTCTCTTCTTTCTGTTATACAGCCTATTGATGCTATGATTCCACCAGGGTGGCCTATTTTGAGTTAGTCATCTAATTCTTCCAGGTGGGTAGAGTTGCCTCTATGCAACTATTAACATGCTTGTACAGGGTTTCTGGGAACAGTTCTGGATAGGCATTGGTGTTATCAAGGTTTATGGTGACTTGAGATTTTGCCAAGTTATTACTTAATAGTAGGAAGTTAGCCTTAGAGCAGTTCCTGAATACTCCAGGGTTAGTTGAGAATCCAGGTTTTAAATTTTTACTTCAAGGGATGCCATTTTGTGGTAATGACATACCCTAGGGGGTGTGCAGCACACTCCCATATTAGTGAGGACTAAATCCAGTACAGTTGCACCCCTGGCTGATGTGCTGACAGTCTCGTCCTGGGAGTTTGTGTTTACAAAATCCAGGAATCTCTGTGTCAGTATGTTTGGTGTTATATACATTTCCCAATTAATAGAAGTACAATTAATGTCACACATGAATATGGTACTAGGTTGGACAGTGAGTCAATATGTTTAAATGCATGTTATGGGTTTCCTGGATCACAGAGGGGGGGACCTATAGCTTGCATAGTAGTAGTACTGGATTTTGCTTATGGTGATTTGAACATGGAAAAGCTCAAGTGCATCATCCTGTTTGACCAGCCTCAAGGTATATTTATTTTTTATGCAAGTCGAGACACCTTTACCTTTAGTCCGTCTGAGTAGTAGCTGGTCTAAATGTGTGGAAGGCACGACAGCCTTGCACTGTCAGTATGTTCTTCATGGCTTTAAACTAGGTCTCATTGACTGCACAAACATCAGCATTCTCTAGGGCGAGGAAAGCTTCTAGGGAGTGGAGTTGTTTAGATTCTGAACAGTAACACCTTTAGATTTTCTTAGCTTTAATTTGCTAAGAAGTACTTTCAGTTTGGCATTACCTAAAAAAAGAAGTTATGTTCTTACCATAACGTTCCATGTGGAGTGTTCATCTCGCCTTACCCACTAAACCAAAAGGCCATTCTACTAGGTCCATCTCCACTTCCTTGGCTCATGCAGCTCGCCTGCCTTTGGACACGATTTGTGCAGCAGCCACGTGGTCTAAACCACATACTTTCATCACTCATTATAGGGTTGACAAAGCCTCCAAAGACAGAACATCCTTTGGTTCCACTGTGCTCAGGAACGTTCTTCCATGAGTCACTCAGGGTGACGGAGCTAGGGACGCTACCCGTGTGTAAAAACAAACGGCGAGATTGAACACTCTCACATAAAGAAGTTATGTTCTTACCATAACGTTCCATGTGGAGTGTTCATCTCGCCTTTGTTTTTACATCCCCCCCCCTTTTTCCCTCCCTCACGGTTTGGAAGAACGAGTAGGACTAGAGTCTGGTCCACATGTCTTTACCTCTTCCGGGTATCTTTCTTTACCCCTATTTGGTTGTCAGTGAGATGGTGTCTCTAACTTTTTTCCTTTGTAACAGTATGTAGACTTAATACCTCAGGGTTATTGTTTTTTTCTGGTTTGCTTGCAAACTAGATCTGAGTAATGGCAGGGAGGATTGTGGGATATAGCCTGGTCTCGAGCTTCTCTTAGATGCAGAGCTTTGCTATGCGGCCGACCGAACCCGTGTGTAAAAACAAACGGCGAGATTGAACACTCTCACATAAGGCATTATGCGGGGAGGACAATTTTTAGCTAATATTTGAAAGCCTAGAGGGGGAAGGTGTAGACCCATCCCTGGCAAAGCAGCATGGCCTGCTGACCATCTCCCTCCATGCTGACAAATATTGTACCCCCTTAGAATGACACAAGAAACTAAGCCAGTTATTAAAGTGAGTTACCTTTTTTTTTCATATTGTGGCATTACCTATGGAGAAGGTAAAATGCTGCTCAATGCTAGGCTCATACCAACCTGGGACACGTATTTCAAGAGCTCCATGATGTTTCTCTTCATGTAGTCTAGAAAGGTAGGTCTCAGCTCATTTACACCCACACAGACTACGACTGAGACATACTGGTACTTGTGGTTTAATGACCTGACTGTGTGCATAATGTGGCAGATCCTGATCTCTGATAAGCAACAGACTATGACTTTCTCCTTGCTCAGCCTGGTGACAAGGATATCAGTGCGTCTTACAGTGGAGTCACCAATAACCAAAATGTTGGATTGTGCGGTGGCTTGTTTTGTGGGCTTAGAAGTAGAGGCTCCATGAGATGTGGCTGTATGTGTTGATATAGGTATTGTTCCGAGAGATCTTTAGGGTTTAGGAAGGTTACATTTAAGTGTCTCAGCATATGTGGGTCTATGAGTCTGCTTTGAATTGTGTGTGATGGGTGCAGCACGTGTACTACTGACAACCTGATTGACATTAAGAGTGCTTTTATGTGAGAGTTTGGCCTCCAGCAATATTGTGTAAACACATCTCTCTCATACCATATCAGTTTATTTGAGAATTAACTGGTTGTCCCTAAACATGAGCTAATTTCTACATTGCCCCACAATGTCCATATCCACCAAGCTGGCAACAGAGATAATGGGAAAGTTCATATCCATGGCAACAGATCCTCTTATTGATTACCTTATATTCTCACTCCAACCATCTAATGTTAGGTATATCCGGTTTGCATCTCTCGGGGCAGTGCTCATCTTTGCAAACTGGTAGGCCTATGTGCAACTAGGTACAGATGAAATTTCAAGGTTGCTTATACAGAAAAAATGTCAACTCAAGGTGTCTGCGTCTATAAAGGGCACTGCCAAACTCTTGAGGGGAAACAAAGTAGACCCTGATGATTTATGTTTGAAGTATTTAGGCAGATATTCCGAAGTTAGGTTAGACAGGAGCAAATCAAGCAGTACTTACTGAAAATAATTAGCTTGTCAAGAATGTAGAAAAGAGGAGATTCGCCTGAATGGCTACTGCCTGACTTCTACTACTGCTGGTCTCACCACAGCCTCATGCTGCTGAGGTACAATGCTCCATAACTTCTTCTCTCAGCAGAAGCAATAACAATAGCACCAATCCCAAGATAAGAAGCAGGCCACAGGCTCTTTGGTGATCCGCAGTTTTATCTCAGATGATGCAAGAGTCTGTCACCTTGTTGTAACCATTTCCTGGTAGATACCTTGAATAGCAAGCAGACCAATCAGGAAGGTCAAATGCAGACACTCACTACCCAATCAGGAACAGTAAGGAATCAATGCACTCTGCTGCTCCTCTCACCAAGAGCAAAATATAAGCACAAATTCCAAGCTGGCACCCATGAAGCACTTACTAGGCTTCAGATGATGAGCAGTTTCCAGGAAATAATGTCCCTATACTCTCTCACCATCAGCAAAACAGATGCACTTATCCCAAGATGACTACTGTGGTGCAGAATTAGGGCTTTTCAGTAATTGGTGGTCTTGGAGTAATGTTGAAGATTTTACAGTTGGGGTAATATCCTAAGAGCTGTAGTGTGCACTAAGCAGCTAGATATGAAAGAGGGGATAACTTAAGCTTTAGCTAAGTTGAGAATCACTAATTTTAAAATGGCTAGATTGGAATATACAAAATAGAAGGTGGTAATGAACCAATACAAAATACAAGAAAGGAAAAACAAAATAACATTTCCCTCACAGCAAGTTGTGACACAGTCTGGGTGATCTTTTCCAATAAAGCCAATAAGAAAATATTTATGAATTACTAAACATACCCCATTAAACTTAACTAATCTCTCCACCTTAATGACCATATACAAAAATGTAAGCAGTCAGCAGAACTTCTACATTTGGGTTTAACAAATAATAAAGGATGTGTGTAGGACAACAGAATTCTTCAAATACAAGTGAATTATTAAAACTAGTGTAATGTCTTGTAATTATTCCATAAGAAAAAATATAAACAATGTCTTATAACTCACCTTTGCTAGAATTAATAAGGTGAATTTTAATTGTATATATTTAGGAATATTAGGATAGGAATTTTAACACACTTGCCAGTTGGTTAAGTTACCACTTTCCTGTAATGAGACTGTTTAGGTATTGTTTTAGAAATGTCATATGTACGAGTAACATTTAAGAAACTACTCAAATTTTAAGACCTTGAATTAAGCAAGTTTTGTGGGACAAAGTTTTATCATGGAAAAAGACGTAGTGAAAATAAACCCTTTTTCCGTGTGTATTAAAAGAAGGAATGTATAGGACATTTAGTTTCCATGCGATATTTCTGACTCCAGGGATATTTGACATTTGCTATTAAGGTAATTTATAAGTCTAGGAATATTTACAGGACCAGAAATTATGAAAACTTTCTCCTCCCCACAATCTTTACAGTTCCTGGTACACTCACAAAGTACAAGGCTTTAACAGATATAAGGTATGCATTATTTAAGATAATTAAATATATCCTGCATAAAAATATATTCAAGTTATTGTCTACAGATGTTCCAAGGTCCTCCTAATTATTTGCTTCCACTATTATCACCTACCTGAAAGTGGAAATATATAGATGAGTAATTTTTTAATTTTTTTTTGTGCTCCAGTTTCCATGCTTAGTTTAAACATACTTGTCTAAATAATGCATCAGCAAAATGAAGACAACAGAATACACATAACTAAATAACTATACATGGACTGAGTGTACCAAAAAGATACAAATGCTTGTTTACAGCAATTATAATACATTCAAGGAAAGGTATGTTATTGGGATTCATTTTTATTTACACATTTGTTGATTGTGAGAGTGCACTGGTCCATGGACCAATTTCAATGATGATCCAGGCCAAGCTAACGAAAATTACATTATCTGAAGCTTGTAATTGTCACATAGGTTATAATGAAATACATATTCAAAACAATTTTGTTTTTACACAATATTTAGCATGCAAGTGCAGTGATGAGTTTTATACATTACACAAGTCATCTTGAAATAATTCTGAACAGTTTTATTTCAGTTTTAGGTAATTAGAATCCTTCACTTTCCTTCTTTTAAGCAAGAATGGTTCTAAAACAGGTTTTTACTGATGATGTAAAATGATCACTGCTAAATACAATAAAGGCACTGCTCACAATAACTTGGTTACCTCCACAGTGAGTGTTTTAAAGTAGAAATATCCACATTTTGAAGGGAAAAAAAGAAGAAACGTATACTGGGAGATCTGGCATTACACCCCACAAAACATTTTTAAAATTCTTCATTGGTCTAAGTAGTCAATGACCACAAAGGAAACTACTATTTTTCAGCTTATACACGGATAACTATACAATGAGGAATGCTGGTTATGTAAATTAAGCAGTTCAGTTTTTGGACACCTATTTTGCAAGTGAAGGCAATACACAGTTGAAAAAAATATTGAATTTCATTTGCAAATCAAGTTGCTGGAACTACAACTTGCACATGCCAAATTAACTGCATGGCTTGGCTTAAAGCATGCCATACCTCCAGCAACATAAAAAAAACAGGAGTGCGCAGAATTTGTACATGTTGTGGTTCACTGTGCTCCTGGTATCAGGTGGATCTCAGGTTTTTCTCATCCTGTCTTGATTTATCTAGATCATCTCTTATCAGAAAACCAAGTAGGACAAAACATGTTTACTATAAACTATTTTACAGCTAAGCTGTCATGCATCTGAATTGATGGTCAGTTCTCATGAACCATTACAATTTTCCGTATCTCCCCCAATCACATTTTTTTTTCTCCAGATAAGCAAATTGCTTGGTCAGTGGTGAAACTCAGAGAGACAGAAACAGAGATGCAGATTCTCAGAACGTATTATTTATATTAGTTACATTCTGCCTTAAGCACTTCATCTCTATAGACAGATGTCAATCTCCATTTCTGGCAACACTGAACCTTTCACTTCTGCATGCAAAAGTAAGGGTGCCAAGTACGGGTGCCAAGTAAAGGTCTCCCCCCTCCCCCCCCCCAATGAAACAAGCCACCAGCTCAGCTTTAGACTTCTTTGCTTCAGGTCATAAGGACAAAGATGAATATTCATTTTAATGAAGAAAATAATTCCCCACAGAATTAAGTTTTATATCTCTGCCTAGGGATTTATATGTGGTCTAGTAATAAAAATGGGTATAGCCTCAACCTGCTCTGTGCAGAAGCAGGACATATGAATTCTTTAAAGTTTACTTGCTGCCCAACATGACCAGCATCTGCTCTCATGTCCATTAACTGGTTTAGATGGTAACTCGCATAGATGTCAAAGATCTAGTGGCATTTATTGAAAAAGATTTCCTCTATACAGTAGGAATACTACCTCTGATCTCCCAATCTAAAAGAGGACACTCACCTTATGGGACTAACCCAGTCAACAAAAAGGAAAGATAAATATGATTTGTTTATTTGGCATCGTTCTCCAGACAGTATAGCGGATTGCAGGTTAAGGTTATCACTTGCTTGGGTTAGCGTAATGTTGCAATATGGAATAATGTGTAAAAAGAAATCATTACCACAAAGTAAGAGTAGCAGGATCTATGTCCGAATCCAGACCAGTAACGAGCGGTGTGCCTCAGGGCTCTGTCCCTGGCCCCTCCTGTTTGGCATATACTTTTCAGAAGTACAGGCACGCACTGATGGGCTGTGGCTGACCAAGTTTGCGGACGACTGCAAACTGGGTGCTATAATAGTCTCCGGCCGACATGGATATCCTCCAGAAGGGCCTTAACGAGACTGATGCATGGTGTCAAAGCCATGGTCTCAAGCTAAATGCTAAAAAATGCGTAGTAATCCCCTTTGGAAAAAACAGAGTACCTGCGAACTACCACATAGGAGGTAACCCCCTGAAATCTGAAGTAGTAATAAGGGATCTAGGGACCCAAGTAGATAGTCAGCTTTCCTTTGACAACCATGTTGCCAAGGTGGTTAGAAAATCCTATGTGACCCATCTGATCACGAAAGGGTTTGCATCAAGATCTAAGGATGTAGTGGTGCCCCTCTACTCTTCTCTCATCAGACCCATTATTGAGTACAATGCACCAATTGGAATGTACCTGGCTAGGCATCTCCAGCAGCTGGAGAGACCACAGAGGTACCTCACTAAGAGGATTACTGGCCTCAAACAGTTGCCCTATGCAGCACGATTGAAAAAACTAAGGCTTTTCTCTGTTGCAACCACCTTCTCAGAGGCGATCTCTGTCTAACATACAGAGCCATGTCCAACCCAGAACTGTTGAACATGCTCCATCTTAGCAAAACCAAATCCACTCGAGCTACACGCTCTAGGGATATAAACCTCCGCACAACAATGAATAGAACATGCTGGAGGGATAGATTCCCTTCGCAAAGACTTCCCTTGCTATGGAACAAGGTCCCGATCTACATAAGACAGAGCCCCTCACTATCACTCTTCAAGAGGAACCTTGACGAGTGGATGGGTAACAAAGTTCACACCAGGGATCATACCAACAGCTCTACTAGATAGGGGCCAAGGGTACTAGCTCCTGCTGGAACTAACCAAAGGGGCGGTGAATACCGCACAACGTGGCTGGGCTAATATATGCCTTCGGGCAGATAGCCCAGTATCTACCTATGAACCTATTAGTAACTTTGTCTATACATTTCTTCCAAGACTACTGTCAAACTCCCCAGAATTAATTGGACTGCGCAGCATACATTTCAAATTATTTCCTTAGTCATTGGAAATCGCCTTTTTGTTCCTTAAAGAAACTAGGAATCAATATAACCATGATCATTTCTTGTACCGCAAAGCACTCTCTTTGGTAGGGCATCATCTTAGCTTAAGTACTTGCACATTTTTTTTTCACATGCTTGATGCGACAACATCCCAAAGTACCTTGTAAAACACTAAAGTGACCCACAAAGGCTACCACCATATCTCTCAACTTGTTTGACCAATAATTCTGGACAAAGCCAAACATTATAGGGGAACAGCAGCACAAACTCAGACTTTTTTGTTTTAAGATGCCACTCTAAATTTTTGAAATGTTAAAAGGACAAGGTTTTCAATCAGCATGCATTTTTAGGGTAATAACTACAAAACTCTGATGACTGCTATTAGTAGCTAACTATAAACATCTGTGACCACAACTTGAAGAATTCTGTGAGGGATAGGGCAAAAATAAAAGGCAAAAAATCAGAAGCAGAGAAAGTTGGTATATCAAGCAGGTTGATAGGTATGGCTACAGCATTTAGAAAACCATGCTGAAATGAAAAAGATTATATTGACAACATATAGGTTATAGCAATGGCTTTCCAAATCGGATTTCTTTGGACCCTATGGAAATAAAACTAGGTTACAATGTTTTTCATTGATTTGGTCTACAGTTTTGTTCTGAAGTCACTCAAAAATGTATTTATTCTATTCTGAGGGTATATTTATGTACATCAGTTACAACCTAAATAAGCATGTCATCAATATAAAAGGAAGGCATAATATTGTTTTATTTTACTGTGATGGTGGCAGCTTTCTGCATTTTCTTTGGTCTTTCATAAAGAAAGGTCACTGAACTAAAATGATAGGCTGAGCCTGAACTTCAATCTTTATGACCTCTCTTGCCAACATGACCTCTTAACCTCTCAGGGAAGGAATGACTCCGAATCTGGAGCTCCACCAGGAGTTTTATATCGCAGTCACACATGGGAGAAGCAACAGCTCTTTCACAACATGCCTTAGTATGCCCTTCCAGAGTTTAGTTATAATACAACTAACATACAGGATTGCAATTAGATCACGGATCATAACAGACTTGTATGTCTGAAACATGAGGTAAAGAAATTCACTTTCGCAATAGAGTGCAGCAAACCTCGATAAGTTAATTTTGCCCAGGACGTTGTCTGTCCCCTATAAAACCCTGACTAGTTTAGAGCGGCTAATAGAAAATGAATGAAAAACTGTGTTTTTATCAAGGTTATGCTAAGCATATGGCATGTTGACAGACTGAAGGCCTAGGTACCCAGTCAGTAAAAAAAAAAAAAAAAAAAAAATATATATATATATATATATATATTATATTATATTATATATATATATATACACACATACATATATATATATATATATATATATATGTATTGTACATATATATAATGTATTATATTATGTTTTATATATATATATACACACACATATATATATATATATATATATATATATATATATATATATATATATATATATATACATATATATACATATATATATATACATATATATATATACATATATATATATATGTATTGTACATATATATATATATATATATATAATGTATTATATTATGTTTTATATATATATATATATATATATATATATATATATATATAGGTTTGCTATGGTTTGTGCGGACAGTTTGTCGGCAGAACTGCTGCTGGAAATAAGAATGCCTTGCGCAAAACATAAATGCATGGGATGGTTGAACACACTTATACAAATGCAGTAGTGCATTCGCATAAGTGTATTCGACTATCTGCACAGAGATCGCAGTACAGTGGGGATTGGAAATTCATCCATATCCCCACTGTAGTGCGATCTTGAAGTTAGAATATATTAGTAGGATGTGTGTGGGGGGGGCACTGCCCCCAACAGGGGGGTGCAGGGGCGCTTGCCCTCCTGCAAAAACATATGTCATATAGGAGTCTGATTTACATCAGCTCCTATACGGATATCATGTGATGGTTTCAGCCACAATGTCAATGCAAATGTGTCGATCATTTGGGTCGACATTGTGGCCGGTCGGAATATATACATACATACACATATACATGCACAGTGGATATAAAAAGTGTACACACCCATGTTAAAATGCCAGGTTTTTGTTATATAAAAAAATAAGACTACAATAAATCATTTCAAAACCTTTCCCACCTTAAATGTGACCTATAACCTGTACAATTCAGTTGAAAAACAAAAATCTGTTAGGGGAAAAATATAAAAAATAAAAAATGTACAATAACCTGGTTGCATAAGTGTGCACACCCTTAAACTAATACTTTGTTGAAGCACCTTTTGATTTAATTACAGCATTCAGTCTTCTTGGGCAGGAGTCTATTAGCATGGCACATCTTGACTTGGCAATATTTACCCACTCTTCCTTGCAAAGGCACTCCAAATCTGTCAGATTGCGAGGGCATCTCTCGTGCACAGCCTTCTTCAGGTCACCCCACAGATTTTCTACTGGATTTAGGTCAGAACTCAGGCTGGGCCATTCCAAAACTTTAATTTTCTTCTAGTGAAGCCATTCTTTTGTTGATCTGGATGTATACTTGGGAGCATTGTCGTTTTGAAAGGTGAAATTCCTCTATCTTCAGCTTTCTAGCAGACGCCTGAAGGTTTTGGGCCAAAAGTGACTGGTATTTGGAACTTTTCGTAATTCCCTTCACCTTGACTAAAGCCCCAGTTCCAGCTGAAGAAAAGCAACCCCAACGCATAATACTGTCACCACCATGCTTCACCGTGGGGATGACGTACTTTTGGTGATACAAAGAGCTATTTTTGCACCAAATGTACATTTTGGAATTGTGGCCAGAAAGTCTAACCTTGGTCTCATCAGACCATAACACATTTTCCCACATGCTTTTGGGAACTTGATGTATTGTTTTGTAAATTTTAGCCAGGCTTGGATGTTTTTCTGTGTAAGAAAAGGTTTCCATCTTGCAATCCTACCCCATAGTCCAGACATATGGGGAATACAGGAGACTGTTGTCACATGTAGTACACAACCAGTACTTGCCAGAAATTCCTGCAGCTCCTTCAGTGTTGCTGTAGGTCTCTTGGCAGCCTCCCTGACCAGTTGTCATCTGGTTTTTCATCAATTTTGGAGGGACATCCAATTCTTTGCAATGTCACTGTTGTCCCATATTTTATCCACTTTTGATGACTGTCTTCACTGTGTTCCATGGTATATCCAATGCTGTAGAATTTTTTTGTACCCTTCTCCTGATTGATACCTTTCAACAATGAGATCCTTTTGATGCTTTGTAAGCTCTCTGCAAACCATGGCTTTTGCTGTTGCAAGCAACTGAGTAAATGTCAGGAAAATCTTACTAGGACAGCTGAACTTTATTTGGGGTTAATCAGGGTCTCTTTAATTGATGGCAGGTGTGTCCCCAAGAAGACTGAATGCTGTAATTAAATCAAAAGGTGCTTCAACAAAGTATTAGTTTAATGGTGTGCACACTTATGCAACCAGCTTATTGTACATTTTTTATTTTTTATATTTTTCTCCTAACAGATTTGTTTGTTTTGCAATTGAATTGTACAGGTTATAGGTCACATTAAAGTTGGGAAAAGTTTTGAAATGATTTATCGTGGTCTCATTTTTGTATATCACAAAAAAACTTGTATTTTAACAGGGGTGTGTACACTTTTTATATTTTGTGTGTGTGTGTGTATATACTTGTTTTATATACACATATATATACAATATATACATACACACACACACTTATATATATATATATATATATATATCGCTGGACTCGGACTAATGCTGTGTCTGCTACTTTAGAAAGTGCCCGACATCCACTCATATCAAATACGGAGAAGTTAGTTTCCAATTATAAACCTTGAAATTCGCACATGGGTCATTTTAACAGCTTCAAGGTCATTTAATTACAAGCATAGTCAGAACACTGACCTAATCTTCAGAACACATATTGCTCAGTTTTTTTATATAGGGGGACACAGGATTGCTTTTACAGGACTATAGGCATTGCGCAATACACCACATTAACCCCCACGTTTGAGTTTATGGTAACATGACATTTTAAAGACTGCACACAAAGACCACAGAGGAAGTAACTTCTGTAATACTGGAACAACACTGATCCCACTCATGTACATGTTCTAGAGATTCTGCCATCAGCAGGTCAGATGTTGAACTGCTTTTTCCAATACTCAGACTTGTGCAATTCTCGCCGAAACATTTTACTGTCCTACTAGACAGCCACTTGCTTAGAGACAGGGTACATGCAGGAGTGAAAAACTGCTTCTGCTTTTCAGCTGGCACATTAACACAGTTAATGACCCAACTTTGGAGTCTGCAGTCACCTTAAATGGAAAAGCAACTTCATAACTACATCTGACTAGGTCTTAACTGGCCACAGTATCCCCTCTAGGAAATTATTCAATTAGTCCATTGCAGATTAGTTCTTTAAGAGCAATTCCTAATAGATATTTCCATCCTCCTAAGTGGTAATGTGGGGAGAAAATGAACTTTGTTGAAAAATTAATTTCCTGTATCCCTGCCACAAGGAATTTTTTTACAAGTACTGCTGTAAATAGTTCCACTGAAGCTTTTATCAAGACCAGTCTGGTTATAATAGATTTATTTAAAAGTTTACCTATTGTACAAATCTAACTTGCTCCATACTGCAAAGGAAGCAAAAAATATTTATCTTTAATTTTAAACATAGTATTTCACAAATTCAGTTCTTTACACCTGCCTTAAAGATGTGTATGAATTGCTTATCGGTTCATAGGTTGGAACTAGGCTATCAGCCCTAGGGCCTATACAAGCCCAGCCATAACAATTCCTTGGCTATTTCTTCCCACAATATTTACTTCCCTGGACCCCTGTCACTGACGTGATCTCTGGGGTGAATTTCCTATCTCCCATCCAATCGTCAAGGCTCCCTTTGAAGAGGGCCAAAGAGGCGCACTGCTTGACATGTATGGGCAGTCTATTCCAGAGTCTCTCGGTCAGGAACCTATCCCTCCAGCATGTTTTGTTCATTGTGATAAGGTACAGATCCCTGGAGCATGTGGCTCAGAGAGATTGGGATTTCTTTAAGTGTAGCATGTCCAACAGCTCTGGGTTTGACATGGCCTTGTATGTTAAGCAGAGATCGCCTCTTAGTAGATTATATGCGACAGAGTACAGCTGGAGTTTTTTTGACGGTCAGCATAGGGCATCTGCTTTAGGCCTGTGATTCTTTTAGTGAGGTATTTCTGTGGCCTTTCCAGTTGTTGCAAATGTCTTGAGAGGTACATACCAAACGGGACGTTGTATTCTATAATGGGTCTAATGAGGGATGAGTACAGTGGGACAATGACCTCCTTTTTTCTGGATGAAAAGCCCTTATGATGAGGTGTGCCACATAGAAGGATTTCCTGACTGTTGTGGCGATGTGGTTATTGAAGGTGAGACCACTGTCCACCTGTGTCCCTAAGTCTCTTATCACACTTTTGGTGCTTAGTGTACTGCCACCTATGTGTTAATTCACGGGTACATGTTTTTTTTCCCAAAAGGGATACTTATACATTTCTTGGTACTGAGCTTGAGCCCATGGCTCCGGCACCAAGCATCTGTTTCTGTAAGGCCCTTTTGTAGAATATCCACACTTAGCTAACTTAATTTCTGCAGTCTGCCGTAGAACACTACTGAAAAAATTATTTTGAAAAACTTATACAAAGTCTTGTGTCCAGCTCATGGGAACTTTTGATACCTATTTTTGATTTGAAGCTCCATCCATTCTTACACAGTAAATGACAAGAGTCTGCTTCTTTAAAATGTTGGTGCACCATCTCATTTCACCAAAATGGAGGCCTCAATATTTCAGTGTGAAAAACATTTCATTAGATAGAACATCTCTCCTTGCATCACTACATGCCACCAGTCGTTTAGAGCAAGAAGTGCAAACTGATGAATTATTTATGTTAAGCTGTTAAAAGCATTCAATTCAATGCTGGTTTTGCATGCTTATTCATGTGGTCTAAAAATGTTTATTTTTCTTCTGACTGTACTTCCACTTGACATGCAGGTTTTTTTTTGGGGGGGGGGGGGTTTACTGCAACTGTGACCTTCAGCCTCTTTACTAAGGACATGTACAGCAGGATTTCTACAGTTACTCTGATAAAACTATTTTTTTTTAACCTTTTACAAGAAATCCTGCATGTTTCCGATTATGATGCCACCCATCAGCCACTTGCGGGGTCCCAGACAGAAATGGAAACCAAATCTACAGCCAAGTGGCATACTGCTGAGTAAGAGGTGACAATGTAAGCATGAAAGGTTTCACATTTTTGGATGTTACTATGTTGTTGTACAGTAAGCCGCGGTGGCATGGCGGTAGCGTTGTTACCTCACAGCAAGAGGTTCTCCCGTTCGATTCTCGGCTTGGGTTGGGAGTGCCTTCTGTGTGGAGTCTGCATGTCATCTCCGCAGTTGGGTAGCGTTTGAAAGACATGCGTGGGTAAATGGGCGTGCCTTCGTTGAAGTTTGGGCGTCGAGCTGGCACCTCGGCGTTTCGTAAAATCTACTGCCAATCATTAGCGGACCGCAGTTCCGCTGTGGTGACCCCTTACCGGGAAAAAGCTGAAAGACAACTATGTTGTTGTACAGTAGCTTGACTGCAGTGATTACTTTATGCAAACTTAAAAATACACGTTTTATGAAACATAGCCTTTTAATTCAAGGGAAATTTGAATGTTTACCAAAAGTACTTTTCTCTACCCAAACCACCAATACAAATACATTAGTTGGACATTTTCATTCAGAATATTTTAGTTACTAAAGATGAACGTTTGTTGTTTTCTTCCTATCTACCATCTGCTACTGTAGAACAGTAACACAGTCAACTGCACGGATCCTATGGAAATGTTTTCAGTTTATCTGTTGAAGCTGCCAGTCATTTTGTGTGCTCAGTGTTCATATCCAATGCCATTAATAGATTTTTTTTTCGTTTTTCATTTCTCTTCACAATGTAACTGCAGACTCTTGTGTCAGGAGTTAACCATCCAACGGGACTCTCACAAGATGAGAACATTCAGAAAGCTTATAGTGGAAATGACTTGACTTAGTGCCTCGTTTGAGGACAGGAGGATGGATACTGGTTCAGCAAATTAGTTTCTAAGCCACATCATTTATAGGAACTCCTCAAATTTAGGATTACTTTGGAGAAAAGGAAGGGAACTTGCCCCTTCATCATCAAAATCTCTGTTAAAGGTTCTAACTCAGGTTCTATATGCTTAAACATGCACACACATGTTTTCTGTCCAAAGGTACTGAAAGCTGGTGGTGCCTGAACCCGAAGCACCAAGAAGGTTGGCACCGGAAAAAAGCTATCATCAAAAATGCTAATGCTTTGAAAACTAGGTGCATAAATTGGCATTAAGAGGACTGCCATCAATTAGGTAAGGCACTAGAGGCAGCATGTGACACATCTGAAGTGAATAGTGGCAACACTCAAGTTCTAAACTCTAGTGCTGGAACCACCAGCTTTGGAAGAACTGATATATGAGGCATCAGAGTTAGCATCACTGATCCAGGGGCACAAAGGAAATATTTCTGCTAGTAGGAAATGAAGCTAGGAGCGCCCTTGTACAATCAAACAACAAGAACAGGGGGTCACAGACCTACAGTGATGAGCATCCAATATTCTTAGTCACCAGCTCAACACAGTGCTGTCTGCGGATGAAGAAGAGGAGTAACAGGATGGGAGGAGAAAGGGGGTGATGAACCTCCAAGGGTAATTGCGTTAATCAGCAACCATAACAGTAGGAGGATTGACAGAATGCAGAGATCTTTCAGCACTAACATGAGGTAAGAATGTCTTGGGGAACTCTTCCATCATCAGAGACATGATGGCAAAAGAAGCATTTTACTTATTTTGCTTTTGTTTACTGGGTTTGTCAGAGGCTCAGGGAGAAAAGTTCCAACATACTCCATTGACTTCTGGGCATCATATGACTCAAATAAAAAAAAAAAAAACAATGCACTGCAGGTGGTAAAGCAGAAGCAGCAGTTGAGAGAAAAGGGGAGATATGAAAAAGTTTCTGGAAATAAAAGAAGCCACTCTCATAGATCACTAAACTTTATACAAACAGAACTGCCTCATGTACACGGACAACCATCTACTACTACCACCTAGGAACACAATTTGTGAGAGATGCAATTACATTAGGAATCTAGAGTCCAAGCTCTCTCCCTCTCAAGCCAGTTTATCTGGCACTGAAAAGGCTGTCAACACAATCACTACACCTCAAACACCACTGAAATCCTACACAACACATGCCTACAAATGTGGAGGTCCTCCATATAAACATACCTAAACACAGGAGACCTCAGAGGCAAAAAACAGACGCAATCTCCACAGCCCTCCACACCACATACCACGCATAGTCCACACACCTGTGCCTCACAACCACTAAGGCTTCACCATAAACCCAACATATTACTCATAGGAGACTCCATTGTGAGACACACAGATGTGCCTCTCACCAGTTGTCTGTCAGGTGCCAGAATCCACCACATCACACACACACTCAAGTCTCCAACAACAGGTACTGTTATGGACTCTGTCATAGTCCATGTTGGCGTGAATGACTTCAGACGTACCTCTCTGGACTATATGAAGAGAGCCATGATTGAGCTCACTGATTATGTGCCCCAGGCAGGTATGCCACAGCCTTAAGCAGCATTCTGCAGTCACCCAGAATGATGCCTCAATGCAAACAGAAAATGATTGTCCCCACAAATTATCACATTAATAACATCATAAGCACTCAATCAGTCGTGAGGAATTTCGGCACCCAGGTTGATAGCAACCTGACTTTTGACCACCATGTTGCTTCCATTGTACTGAAAGCCTTCTACATGGCTCACTTTTAATCCAGGGCCTCAAACATCTACCATATACACAGACAGGCTCAAAGCCCTATCCCTCTACTTAGTTTCATACAGACTCCTCAGAGGTGACCTCTGTCTGGCATACAAGGCGATCCTGGACCCCATCTTGATGGGACTGCTGCACATCTGCAAGTCAAACTTGAGTAACCCGCACGGGTGGCCTCAACCTGGTCTCTGACATCAACAAGACTTGTGGCACGACAGATGTGTGTCCCAGAGACTCCCCCATCTATGGAACAGACTCCTTCTCCACATCAAGCAGAGTACCTCTTTACCCCTTTTTAAGCACAACCTGGATAACTGGATGGGAAACAGAAAATATACCCCTGGGATTCCACCCGTGTCCCTGCTGGACAGGGTCATCGGCTGATGATCTATCTAAACATGGGCTAAACTCTTGGCTAGGCTTATAAGGGCCTCAGGGCCAATAGCTTAGTAACCTCCTATGATCCTTTGAGAATATCTACGTGTGGTTGAACTGAGCTCCTAACAGTATAGGCATTTATGTTCCCATCAGCAGATTTGGGGATCTGCTACAGGCACACTAGTAAAAACAAGAGTGCAGGTGCTTTAAAGGAAAACTCCACCCTCTCCTACAGTTTATATCCATCTTTAGGTTTCTTTTCTCCCTACAATATGGTCCCAGCATTGTGTAGGTACCAGAAACCTGCTTGTACTTAAAACTTTTATTTTCTTGCACTGGAGTCAAAGGAAGAAAAAGTCCACCCACGTTTTTCTTAAGCTCAACTTCTCACACACTGCAGATGAATTTGTATCCACCTGCATGACACATCATAGACAGTAGAATCTGTAGTTTACCCTGTTGGGTACTGCTGTCAATCTTAGATGGGCAATTAATCCTGCTAATGTCAGGAACACAGCAGCTGATACAAAACAGAGAGAAAGCTGTGGAACTGTTTTCCATTGTTTTACTGCAAAAAGGAGGAGAATTTAACACTTCCCTTTCATAGCAAAACAAAGCAATTAGATCAGTCAGGGGGTTTAATGGCAACCGTCACCTCTTCTGACAAATTTACATAAGCAGCAACACAGTACTGAAACTCTAAGCTTTAAATGTTGGTTATTTAAGATAACTTAAATGTAGCTTTAAAGACTTCTGTGACATTTAGAAAAAATTCAGAAAATATTTTTTCTTGTAAAGTATTATATAATATGACTAAGTAGCCAACTAGATCTGACTGTGTCTGGAATGTACCTTATTAAGCCTCATTTGGGACTTCTTCCAGAACTGCACCTGAAACTTCATATGGACTCTGACCAAGTAAGTGGACGGGTGGAAAAGATTATAGCACTATGGCTGGTGACATAGCATGAATCAGACTGGCTAAAAATTCTTCTCACCTGCAAGGTTATTAATTACTCTAAGATGATCAGTAGTCATATTTAATGCATCAATTCTGCAAGTGAGATGCCAGAAAAAGTCATTTGTTTAACACTTGACAGTATAGCTAAAAAAAAAATTAAAACAGTAAAATCAGCCTCATGTATTCAAGCATATCGTGTCTAAGTAATCCATATTTCTAATTATGCAACATACCTAGCCGGCGTTGTCGCCTCACAGCAAGAGGTTCTCCCGTTCGATTCTTGGCTGGAGCACCTTCTGTGTGGAGTCTGCATGTCCTCCCCGCGTTCAAGTGGCGTTCGAAAGACATGCGTGAATGTGCGTGCCTTCCTTGAAGGTTGGGTGTCAGGCTGGCACCTCGGCACCATAAAAATCTACTGCCAATCATTAACAGACTGGAGTTCCGCTGTGGCGACCCCTAACCGGGAAAAGCCGAAAGAAGAACAAAAACGTATCAATGCATTTACCATTTTCAAAGTCCCCCCCCCAAACACACACAAAGACCAGAACTGCAGAAAGAGAGGCAGGTGGCACGGACACTGTTCATAAAAAGGTCTTTTATGCTTCTTGTAACATCCTTCTAGAGGGAGATGCATATCCGGTATAAGATTCCCACGGACTTTGAGTCAGTCCTTACATTGTTACAGTACATGAGCATTTTGTAGCCCACAAAGGAAATGTGACAATTGATGGCAACCATAATATACAGCTGAATTTACTTTAACATAACGTTTACCATGTGCCCTTCCATTAAAAAAATCATAAGTACTTAACTGTGTTTAAATGCACATGCACGTGCATACACACAGACATGCGCATTTAAACACAGTACAGCATCCCACATATAGTATTCTAACATGCTACATGCATTTTTATACACACCCACACACAAACACACACACCTGTGTATGTTTGTGTGTATACGCACATATACAGTTGCACAAAATTTCCATTTTGATTTGTTTTTCTTGAAAAGACATGAAGTACACACACAGGCATACAATCTAGTTCTCCATTTTATACACACACGTGCGCTTTTGTACACGTACGTTATACACATACATACTATATAAATGCGCGCGTGTGTGTAATATATATATATATATATATATATATATATATATATATATATGTGTGTGTGTGTGTGTGTGTGTGTGCATACAGTTCATTACTTAGAATAAACAACACTAGATTTAAGCATTATTAACATATACATTCTAGTAAATGTTGCTTAATGTTTTAATTGGTCACAGTCACTGTCACACATTGACCAAGATTGCATGTGCAACACAGCCAATGTCTTTATGTCAGTATTTTTTCTTTGCATTGCTAAATGCATTTAATACTTGTTATTATCTTTTTTAATGAAGCGCAAGTCATGGCTGAAAATGGTCCTGGGGCCAGTTCACTTTCCTGGTTACCAAAGTACAAATAAATATGAAATATTAAAAAAAGGAGGGTGAACAAGACAAGATCAGTATCCGCAAGAAACTACAATCCCTCATAAAATCATCCAAGGCGAGCTTTGAAAGAAAAATTGCCAAGGACTCCAAAGATAACCACAAAGCATTATTTAGCTATGTCAAAAATCTAAGTGGCAATGCTCAGATCTGCTCGGAGTTAGTGCAGAATGGCACAAAATACACTGAACCGACAGACATTGCCAACATCCTGGCAGACAGGTTCAGCCCAAACTTCACCCCCCTCGCACCCCCAAAAGGTCCCATAACCATACCAGAAGAATGTAGAGTCCCTGAAATCACAGACACTCAGGTTAAAACAGCCCTCTCCAAAGCCAAAAACACAGCATCAATGGTGTCCCAGGCTGCATCCTACACAAGCTCAAAGATGAACTAACCCCTCACATAGACACACTGTTCAAACTCAGCCTCTCCACAGGCTACGTACCCACAGAGTGGCGCACAGCAACGGTTATTCCACTCCACAAAGGTGGAGCCACAACAGATCCCGGTAACTATCGCCCTATAAGCCTGACTAGCTTGGTCTGCAAGGCTATGGAGCGCATCATCATGGAACTCATTAATAGAGATATTGGGAACCTCCAAACACTGGACCCTACCCAGTTCGGCTTCGTTAAGGGCAAATCATGCCTCCTAAACCTGGTGGACTTCTTTGGGACAGTTACCAAGGCTATAGAAGAGGGAAAGATGGTACACACAGCCTACCTAGACCTCGCTAAGACCTTCAACACCATTCCCCATTCTGGTACTATAGACAAGCTCACCAGCCTGAACATAAACCCCTACATCACAAGATGGGTTGCCAACTGGCTCACGGACAAAACCCACATGGTGAGAGTTGTGGGAGCTAGGTCCGACTCTAAACCGGTTACAAGTGGCATTCCCCAGGGCTCAGTCCTAGGACCCCTTCTGTTCGGCATATACTTCTCAGAGGTACAGGAAAGCACAGGAGAACTATGGCTGACCAAGTTCACAGACTACTGCAAACTAGGGGCTATAATTGATTCTCCGGATGACACAGACATCCTCCAAAAAAGAGTCTCACTGAGACGGATACCTGGTGTCAAAATCATGGCCTCAAGCTAAATACCAAAAAGTGCATAGTCATCCCCTTTGGAAAAAACAAAGTACCCACAAACTACCACATAGGTGGTAGTCCCCTAAATACAGAAGACTTAATAAGGGATCTGGGGACCCAAGTAGATGGTAATCTTACCTTTGATAATCACATTGCCAAAGTGGTTAGAAAATCCTTCTACGTGGCCCACTTAATCACGAAAGGGTTTGCATCCAGATCAAGAGAGGTCATTGTGCCCCTCTACTCATCACTCATCAGACCCATCATAGAGTACAAAGTACAGTTTTGTACCGACCATAAATGTAGATGTCCGAACAGGATAGCATCTGCAGTCCTTACAAATGGGTTGTCCTGTCGTCAGGCAGCCCTTCGGTCGGCCGGATTCCAAAGTCTGGGTCTGGCCTCGGCTGGTGTCGCACTTCACCCGACGTCATCTCTGCTGGTCTTCGGGTATAAAGGCATCAGCCGATGCCATTTTCCTCAGTGTTTCTTGCCCCAGATGCCAGTTGCCCTCTTGGATAGCTAAATTTTTGGGTAAATGCCAATGTTTCCAAAAAAAGTAGAAGGCAAACAAAAAATAAGCATGTATGTACATATATACAAACAAATACACCATAAGAGATCCCCAGCTAGCTATTAGGTGGGCAAATACCCTAGGAGTACCACAGAGGGAAGGAGGGTGGGTAATCCTGACTGCAGATGCTATCCTGTTCGGACATCTACATTTATGGTAGGTACAAAACTGTACTATGTCCTTCAAGGATGCATCTGCAGTCCTTAAAATGGGTAGAATACCATAGCCAAACTAGGGGAGGAGGAAGAAGAATTATGGTGTAGTTAGGATCCCTTGCAAAACAGCAGTGGCAAACCCTGCTCGGGATCTAGAGTATAGAGGTAAGTTATAATGCTTGGCAAATGTATGCACGGAGGTCCAAGTAGCCGCCTCAATAATGTCCTTGGTAGCCACTCCTCGTAAGAAAGCTGTGGTAGTGGCTGTAGCCCTTGTAGAATGAGGCCTTATGTTCTGTGGAATTTGCTTTCCATGGTAGGAGTAAAAGAATCTTATGCAATTTCCTATCCACTTGGAGATTGTCTGTTTGGAAATTGCTTTTCCTTTCCTTCCTGTTGCATAAGCCACTAGAAGCTGGTCAGTTTTTCTATTGCCCTTGGTTCTGTCCAGGTAGTAGCGCAACTGTCTATGTACATCCAAGGTATGCAGCAGTCTTTCCCCCCTGTTCTGTGGATTGGGAAAGAAGGTAGGTAGGTGGATAGCCTGGTTTAGAGACACTCTGGATACCACCTTAGGCATAAATGTAGGATTAGTTCTCATGGACACTATCTTGATGGAAGATTAGGAAGGGTTGTACTGCCATTAAAGCCTGTAGTTCTGAAACCCTTCTTGCTGAAGTAATTGCCAGTAGGAAAGCAGTTTTCCAGGATAGGTGTTGAAGATCTGCTGTTGCTGCTGGTTCGAATGGAGGAGTGTCAATTTTTCTAGCACAAAGTTCAAGTCCCATGCTGGTAATGGTGGTTTCCTAGGAGGTTTTACATTCTTAATTCCTCTCAGGAACTGCCTGAGTAGAGGATGTGAGAAGACAGGGGGATCGAAGCTGTATTCTGCAGAAATAGCTGATCCATGTATCTTGATGGAGGAATAGGACAGGCCTGTATGGAGAAGCTCTGCCAAATACTCCAGGATGTTGGCAATATCTACCTTTGACACATCTTTCCCTCTTTCAGTACTCCATATGACAAACCTTTTCCATTTTCCTGCATAGTTCCTTCTTGTTGAAGGTCTGCGGGCCTCAAGGATAATGTCTTTAACCCTTTGGGATAAATCTGGGTTAGTTGCTCTTATGTAATGTTCCAGGCAGTCAGTTGCAGAGTTTTCAGGTTTGGATGCAGGATGTTGTAGTCGCTCTGAGTTAACATCAAAGGAATCAGGGGTAGTGTCCACGTTTCCCCCCGAGACATGCTCCTCAGCAATGGGTACCAATGTTGTCTTGGCCAATTTGGAGCTATCAGAATTATCCTTGGACGTTCCTCTTTGATTTTCAGTAGTACCTTGTGCATCAAAGGAAGGGGTGGAAATGCATATGCTGTCAGGCCTTTCCAACTGAAGGATAGAGTCCACCTTCCAAGCAAGTGGGTGGTATGTCCTTGTGCAGAATTTCTTGAGCTGGTGATTGAGTGGGGATGCGAATAGGTCTATTTGTGGCATTCCCCATTTCTTTGTGATGGCCTTGAAGATGTCCGGGTGTAGCATCCATTCGTGAGCATCCGAGGTAGTTCTGCTTAACATGTCTGCTAGGATGTTTTCTTTTCCCGGTACAAATATTGCCTGTAACTGAATGTTGTAGCTGAGAGCCATATTCCATAGGTCCAGAGCCATTCGGCATAGGGGATATGAATGAGTGCCTCCCTGTTTGTTGATGTACCACATGACTGTGGTGTTGTCTGTCCTTATCATCAATTGGCCTTCTTTGAGGAATGGTCTGAAATTCTGGATTGCTAGTTTTACTGCCAGCATTTCTTTTTGATTTATGTGCAGGTGCAGCTGATCTGGAGTCCAAGGAACAATAAGTAATAGGACACTGCCAAGATAAATCCAGTTAAAAACCTTAAAAGGTTTTAAACTGGATTTATCTTGGCAGTGTCCTATTACTTATTGTTCCTTGGATATATTATTTTAGTACCTGGGACTTCAGTATAACGTTTCTTCTTTCTTTGGTCTGATCTGGAGTCCATAAGCCTTGAATGCACTTGTCCAGCATGTGGGCCCCCCAACCGAGGTCTGAGGCATCCGTTGTGATGGTTTGGCTTGTTTGAATGTTGTGGAAGGACAAACCTGGGTTTGACTGGCATGCCTGAGCCCACCATAGGAACTCTTGTTTCAGGCATGGGATTAGTGGTATTTCGGTTTCCAAGCTGTGCCTGTGTTGAGACCATAAATTCTTTAGGTACCACTGTAGCTTTCTCATATGCAGTCTGGCATGGGGGACCAGGATTATGCAGGATGCCATGAAGCCCAAGGCCTGCAGTACTTTCCTTGCTGTTAGTTTGTTCTGCTTTGTTAATGCCAAGAAGTAAAGAGGAAGTTGTTCTTGTTTTTCTGCAGTTAGGAATGCCATCTGTTTTACTGTGTCCAATTCTGCACCCAAGAATGTTCTTGTTTGGGATGGTATCAGTCTTGACTTTTTTAAATTGACTGTGTATCCCAGGGTTTGTAGTAAGCAAATGACTCTTTGTAAGTCTTGTGTCAGCTTGCTTTTGTTGTCTGCTTGTATCAGGCAGTCGTCCAGGTATGGATAAATTTGGATTCCCTGAAGCCTGCAATGAGCGATTACTGATGCCAGGCATTTCGTGAACACTCTGGGCGCAGTAGATAAGCCAAAGGGCAATGCTGAGAATTGATAATGCTCTGATCCTGCAAGAAATCTGAGGTATCTTCTGCAATTTGTTCGTATGGGGACGTGCAGGTATGCCTCCTTGAGATCTAGAGTTACCAGCCAATACTCCTTGCCCAGCATGGGAAGAAGTTGCTGGAGGGTCAGCATTTTGAATTTTGGAACAATGATGAATGTGTTTAAGGCGGACAGGTCGAGAATAGGTCTCCAACTTTTCTCTTTTCTTGGTACTAGGAAGAGTCTGGAGTAAAATCCCTTGCCCTGTTCTGTAGGTGGTACCCTTTCCACAGCTCTCATCTTGGTTAATTGAGCTATTTGTTTTAGAGCTTCTGTCTTTTGATTTGGTGGTAGGTTTGGCATTCCTCTTTTTACTGGTAAGGTGTGGAAGTGAAACCTGTAGCCTTGGTCTATAGTTTGCAAAATCCACTTGTCTCTTGTGATATAGTGCCAGTTTTTTGAAAATAAGGCTAATTTTCCGCCTAAGGGTGCTGCTATTTGTTCCCTGGTAGGCGGTGTGAGGGTCAAGTCACTGTGATTGTCCTGTTGCAGTGGTAGTGGTTGTATCTGTGCCTCGTTGGTTATTGCCTTGCCACTGGCGTCCCCTGTAGGCACCTCCTCTGGATTGATTTCTGCCTCTGGAACGCCTATTCCTGCCTCTCTGAGTTTTAGAGGAGTCTGGAAAGGACCAATTTTTGGAAGGCCAGTTCCTGCTAAACCTTGGGGGCTGAACCTGTAGGAAATCTTTAACTGTTTGTACAGATTTTGCCTTCTCTTCCATTTTCTTCATTACTTGTTGGGCAGGAGAACCAAATAGACTGACCTTATCCATAGGAGCATCTAATAGCTTTGCTTTAACATGATCCGGCAAGACCTGTTCTTTCAACCATGCATGCCTTCTTATAACTGTGCCAGTCATGGCTGATCTAAATGAAGCCTCCAGTGCATCACAGCCACATTTTAAAGAATGGTTACTAACCTGCTGAATGTTATTCACCATTTCTAGAACATATTTCTTATCTAAGGAATCATCAGAGGACAGTTTCTTAGTTAACTGATCAAGCATAAACTCTTGGTATTGGATCATATGAAACTGACGGTTCAAAGCTCTAGCTGAGAGAGTAGCAGAGGTGTATACTTTTTTACCCCATCTCTCTAAGGACCTGGATTCCCTTTCAGAAGGGAGAGGGTTTTTCGCTGAGGTCAAAGCTACTGCCTTAGGTCCCTGGGAGATAGTCTCAGGATCTGCAAAAGGAGCCTTGTATAAGTGGTGATGAGTGTCCGGTACCCTGTAAAACCTATCGGGCTTAGCAGGGGCTGGAGGTAAAGTATCAGGAGCAGTGCAAACATCATTAAATGCATCATCCACAACAGGAAGAACTGGAGGTATAGCTAAGGGCCTATGTTGCGGTAAGTGTAAAAAGGTCCTAAGCCTTTTTCTTGAATCTGAGAAATCTTGTCCCTGCCATTGGAATTGCTCTCTCATGGCATGTAAGGTTTCCCCAAAGGAAAATTCCTCTGGTGGAGAGGCAGAAGGAATAGATTCTTCAGCATCGGAGTCTTCATAGGTAGAAAAAGGAGCCTCTGGATGGTCTGTATTGTCTGTATCATCAGAAGAGTCATCTGAGGACACTGGCTCAGGGGCTCTGCTCTAGGTCTCTTTTCTGGAGGTTGAGAGGCCCTGTCTGGGTGAGATTGGGATCCCCTTATTAAAGAGATGAGATCCTCTGCCAGAGTAAGCATTTGGGAACTGGAACTGGGCCTGTGAGAGGGGGGCTTAACAGGCACAGACTTAGCAGTTTTGGCTGCTTTAGCCCTGGCAAAGGCCTTTATAGACATGGCTGCAGGAGGCCTAGCAGCACCACGTGCTGGGGTAGAGACATCCAAAGGGATGGTGTCCGATAATTCTGGAGAAACCACATTAGTAGGCAAAACTTCAGAAGCCGATTCAACTAGGGTAGAAGGGGCCTCGGTAGTAGTCATGGATTCGGCTGTAGATTGACCTGTTTGCTCGGTTTCGGCCGAAACCGAGACACTCGCGGTTTGCTTAACCATGGTTTCGGCCGAAACCGCGGACCGCGAGTGTCGGTCCTTTTCTTTGCATTTAACAATTCGAGTAGTCGGAGGATCCGACGGCATAATGTACGCAAAATCTGAGCCGAAAAACTGTTCAGCAAACTCCGACCGACGCCTAAGCGTTCGTCGGTTGAAGGAAGCACAGGCTAAACAAGCTGCTACGTCGTGGTCTGGGCCTAAACAAGGTAAGCAGTAAGAGTGGAAATCTTTATGAGGTATTTGTTTCCCACAAGTTAAACAGTTATTCACTTTTTCTGACATCGGCTGAGGCAAGAAAGAGTCCCCAACGGGGTACTTAGCTTTTAGAAGTCTTTGAAGTAGTATTCGGTAGTAGTAATCTCTGGATCTGACCGACCGGCACTTGCGAACAGCTTCTGCTTCGGGCGCCACGCGGCAAGAAAGACTGAGGAAAATTGCGTCGGCTGATGCCTTTATACCCGAAGACCAGCAGAGATGACGTCGGGTGAAGTGCGACACCAGCCGAGGCCAGACCCAGACTTTGGAATCCGGCCGACCGAAGGGCTGCCTGACGACAGGACAACCCATTTGTAAGGACTGCAGATGCATCCTTGAAGGACATCTCCCCACTTGGGATGTACCTTACAAGACACCTGCAACAGCTGGAAAGACCACAGAAGTACCTCACCAAGAGGATCACTGGCCTCAAACAGATGCCCTATGCAGCTCGACTGAAGAAACTACAGCTGAACTCGGATGCACACCGCCTACTCAGAGGTGATTTCTGCCTGACATACAAGGCCATGTCCAACCCAGAATTGATGAACATGCTCCACCTAAAGAAAACCTTATCCCCTCAAGCCACACGGTCTAGGGATCTAAACCTCACCACAACAATAAATAGGACGTGCTGGAGGGATAGATTCCTGTCCCAGAGACTTCCCATGCTTTGGAACAAGATCCCAATCTACATTAGGCAGAGCTCCTCGTGAACACTCTTCAAAAGAAACCTTGACGAGTGGATGGGAAACAAAGTTTACCCCGGAGATCATTTCAGTGGCTCTGCTGGACAGAGGTACAGGGAACTAATCTAAGGGGGCGGCGAAAGCCAACACATTCTGGCTAGGCTTATAAATGCCTTCAGGCAGATAGCCTAGTACCTACCTATGAACCTATTTCTGACCTCACAAGTCATAGCCTGCGGGACATCTGCATGCTCTCCCGATATGTGCACTCTCTGTACTTGTTTTCCATCACCTCCACAAAAAAAAGAAAATGCTGTCCTCTAGCTACTCTGAGCTGTTAAAATATACTGTGCTTGCTGTCGTACTTAAAAAAAAAAAAAAAAAAAAAAAATATTTAAGGAGTAAACCAAAAATACTATCAAGCTAACTGATTTGTTCAAAGTCCACAATGTGCAATTACAAATGGAAGGAGTCAAACTCAGGACTACAGAATTCTATCTACCTTTAGCTCAGAGGCCTAATCTTTGTAATATGGTGCCGCACTCATTCACATCTGGCATTGCTTTTGGTAAAGGAAGTCACAGTATTCATTTTCATAATTGTATATGCAGCTAACTGATGAGATGGATGGATGTCACACTTCATTGTCTCCTCTTTCGAAGGTAAACATCATGTTTCTCCAAATTTAAGCTAGCAACAAAGTTAACGTGCTTTCAAATTAAGGTTTCTCCAAATGAATATACACTCAAATAGCCGACTACAGAAATCTCAAAGGTCTCACCATTAAAATGTTCCAGCAGTTATGATCTGTGCTATCAACGCATACCCACATCTGTTTGTCCTCAGTAACAACCCAACAGTCATTTCATAACTGGTCTACACATCACTTCATCTTCCCTTTCAGACAATTTTCTGGCTTCTTCTGTATTACATCTTCCCAATAGGATATTTCCCTTTCTATGCACTATGCAAACCTTCTATATTCTTTAACTGACCTGCCTAAGGCAACTCTGGCATACATCTCAGTCTATCTGAAAGTCTAATTTTCCTAGACAGTGAAGAACAAATACCTACTTAAACTGTTTATTCCATTACATCATGTACCACAGGTTCATTTGTGTCACAGTACTCTAACAATGTGACTGGATCAGGAAAGGCAAGCCCTGTCATAAGAATTTAGCACTGTCAGAAAGGCCAAAGCAAACACCTCCAAGATACACACTTACAAGGTCATTATCACAATCTCTCCCCTCTTTTATGCATAATTGCCTGGTTTAATACTAAATCAATGAAAAAAATGGAAACTCTGAACTTTTCTTTTACTATTTTTCTCACTGTCCTGATCCTAGCTACTGAAGAACGGTCACATGTTTAATTTAGATGTTCCCTAAAACCAAAATATTTGCTAAGTCTGCACTCTGCAAAACTGGTCCTCACTGTGGAGTGTCAATATCCAAAGCCCTGCATGTCATACTACCGCTTCTGTTATTTTTTCATCCTTTTACTACTTTTCCCTCTGAGAAATCTATCCCTTTTCACGTAAAGCCTCAAAAGGTATTGAAAAAAGTCCACCTATAAATTGTCATCCCATACTTATTCTTTTGCTAACTCGTGGAAAGGTGCTCGGTATGCAGCTCACCATATACATAGAAATACATGACCTCTCTCTGCCCTCCAACATATAGCTTCCATGCACCTCAGAGAATCACCACTACCCTTCCTCTCCTTCACTCCTCCCTCAGTAAATGATCATTTACTGGAGAAGAGTTCATGGCTAATATTTCTTTACACGATTAGTTCACGAGATTTGATAAAGCCTGTGAATGCCCTCAGATATCTTTCCTACAGTACTACTAAACAGGGTAGTTTCCCCACATCTCTCATTCTAAGCAATTTGCTCAAATACACTTGGGCTTCCCTCATCATGCTTCCTACCATGTTTTCAAAGGTTCTGTTCTTTCCCAGACTTCTTCCTTCGTCATGAACATTCTTCAAACTAATCTGCTCTTGACTACGTTCTCAATGGAATATGCATTAATTTATTCTCCCACATTTTCTGAATGGGTAGCTCTAAGTACAAAACTTTCCTTTGGTGAACCATTTCTTCAAAAGATCAATTAAAAATGGTCATGTGTGATGCGGCAGTAAACCCTCCACAACAGCTTAGTTTGGATGAAACTGAATGGTAATTCAACTAGCATTAGTGAATCAACCATTTGCCCTTAAGGATTAATTTTTTTAGCTCTTTTAATGACTTTCATACAACTAAAGTTACAGTGCCACTTTATTCAGCCTTTATCATACTCATCATTGAATGTAATGCCCCCCTCTGCATGTGCCTGACCAGACACATACAACAGTTGGAATGCCCACAAAAATTCCTTACCAGGAGAATCCAGGGTATAAACACACTGTGCTATAAGGACGGTCTTAAAACTCCATCTCTATACTCTTGTTTCTTACAGGTTACTGAGAGTTGATCTATGCCTGGCATACAAAGCAGTCTCAGATCCAGCTCTGATGGACCTTTTGCACAGCTGCAAAACAATCAGAACCATTTGATCCACAGAATTAAATTTTGCTTGTGACATACACACGTTAGCAAGACAGTGTCGGAAAATATCCCCATGTTCTGGAACAGGTTCCCCACCCATATGGGAGCAGAGTCTATCCTTAGCCCTACTTAAGCATGACCTTAACCAATGGATGGGAAATAAGAAATTCACTTCAGTCTGGCCCTCATGTCTCTGACAGATGTAGACAGTAATGCCCAAATTAACCTACTCCCACCCCTACAAAACCTGTAGAAACCTCCTAACATATCCCCTCTTAATAAATGAACATGATACACAGGGACACAACTGAACTGGATTGCACGGCTTGTCTTATAAAGGCCCTAGTGGTCATTAGGCTAGTATATTACCTATGAACCTATATTTGCTACTAGTGGCTGACTCAATAGTTCTGTACTCCACTAAGGTTTATTAGCATTCAAGGAAATGTTGTCTACCTATAATATTCTCCAAGTCCTCAGTTCACATCCACTTGTGCACATTTTAATATGTTTTTCATACCTAAATGGAATCTAGTGAATGAAAAAGTAGAGCTGCATAAGCCCTTCTTAAGTGTGAAAGAAGTTTGTAGAGTAGACTGTCTTACTGGCACACCAGTAGTAGTGCCCTGTTACTATCAAAGCCCCTACCACTGCCTGTCTGTGTCTGACAGACAGACAGGACCCTTTCAATTTTCTATGGTGCAGCCAGAGGAGAAGATGAAAATGCAAGCTTTGTGAACACCTACTGTTCTACACTAAAAAAAAAAAAAACGCAACATACACACTGGCAAAAAACAATAAACACCGCTGAGCATAACATAATGGCAATTCCAACACCAAACTATGTACATCCAAAAATGGAGGTGGGAGTTACTGCTTGAAAGGCAGTATGTTCTATGAACAGCTACTGTTACAATTAAGTAGGTTTTATACAACTGTACTTTGTTCAACAAACACACTGCCTTACTGGCATATGGGTAGATTCCCAAAGCTTACCCAGCTTTAGAGGAGGAAGGATAAATGTCCATTAGTCCCTGGAGAACAGTCCTAGTGAAGCCTGCTCTGTATTTAGAAAAGTCATCAAGCTTGTAATGCTTCATAAAAGGTATAGACAGAGGACCAAGCTGCTGCCTCTACAATACTTAAGAGTCCACTCCTTTCCAATATACCACTGGATAGGAAAATGTTCTGGTGGAATATGCCTCTAGCTTACTTGGATTCACCTTGCCATAGTGGTGTAACCAAAAACAATACAAGAGGACAACCAAGTTGCAATGATTTGCTTGGAGACAGGTTGAATTATTTGTTCCTGTGCAGAAATAAAAATCCTTTCAGCCTTCCTGAAGGATTTCTTTCTATCAAAGTAGTCACCTGAACTGCTGGTGCACCTCCAAGGTATGAAGCATCCCTCTCTCCCTTATTCATAAGTTATGGGAAGAACAGAGGCTAACTGATGATAAAGAATTAATTCTGTGACTGCTTTTGGCATGAAAAAGGGGTCACTGTGTAACACAACCGTTTTCCTGTGGAAAATCAGTTTAAGTGTGTCGCACCATGAGAGTTTCCAGCTCAGACTTACCTAGCAGTTGTCACAGCAATAAGCCAAACAGTTTTCCATGTTAAGAATTTCAGTTATTCTGAGCATTGCATTCGAAAAGTGGTAAGGTAAATTATTCCAAAACATAATTGAGACCCCACAAAGGAGAAATCTGCAATACGCTTCATAAACTGTTTTACCAAAAGAGAAGAGGAGGGAATCCATTGGCAGAAAAGCAGAGATGGCTGCAAAAATGCACCATAATGGACTCATACGATAAGCCATCCTAGATTAGTTCACATAAATATTTCCAGACCAAAGGGATGTTGACCTCAAAGGACCCACAGTTCTCATTTAGGCACCACTTGGAAAACCTCATCCATTTGTCAACACAAGATTTTCTACTAGCAAGTTTTCTGGTCTTCTTTAACACCTGTTGCGCATCTTCATGAAATAAGTACCTAAACAGAGTCAAGGCTGAATCATCCAAGTTGTCAGCTGTAGTTGTTCCACACTGGGGGAGCACCAGTCACCTCTAAGACTGTTGTGAGCAAATCCAGAGTGTGAGGAAGTCGGTGGTAACTGCCCTAGGCAAACACATTTAGAATTGAAAACCAAGGTCACCTGGGCCAATGAGGGTCAACACAATGATCTTTGGCATTTCTTTCTGACTCTTCAGTAGTACCTTCCGAATCAGTGGAGAGGGTGTAAATGCATACAGGAACATTCCCACCCAAGGGAATGGGAATGCGTCGCATCTGTTCTCCAAGCATGACTGCAAGGATGTCTGGAACAGAATTTCTCTAGGCTGTCTTGCTTTGAAATGGGGAGAACAGATCTATTTGAGGCATTCCCACATCGAGACTAGGTCTAGGAACACCACTGCCTTGAGTTGCCACTCATGTGGGTCTACACAGGATCTGCTTAGTCTGTCAGAATGTTCTGCACTGACAGGCTGTAGGACACCTGAAGAGTCACAGAATGCTGTAAATCTAGCTCACAAAGCCATCACTGTCAACCGGCACAGACAGCATGACCTTGTACCCCCTTGTTTGTTGATGTACCACATCACTGTGTTGTCCGTAACCAAAAGTGGAGCACTCGGAGCCCATAAGTGGTGAAAGATTTTCAAAGCATGTACCACTGACATTCCCTTCACATTCATGTGTTCCATACATCTTTGATCCCCAGGTAGCCTGCACATGTACTCTGACTGGCATGCAAAGTTTGACTACTCTGTCTGGACAGATTGTACCATAACAAGTTAGAAGTCCTGGAATGATACTCAGCTGTGCATACCACTACAACTCTTGTCTGATGAAGGCAAGCATCAGCAACTGGGATTCCAGGGAATATGTAGGTGCTGGGTCCAACAATTCTGGACATAAATGAATTCTCATGTTGAGACAGGCCACTGGTTATCATGAGAATCATGGGTGCCATTAGTCCTAGAATTTTTAGGAATTCTATTCCAGGGATGACATTCCTCCTGGGAGAATTCCTGAAACACTGTTTGATAAGACAGGATCTTGCCTTTCTGAAGAAAGGCCATTCTTTTGATGGTGTCAATCAAGCACCCCAGGGAGATGACTCTTTGCGAGGGTGTCGGGCATCAATTCTGAAGATGTGACTTGAACGCTAGCTAGGAGAGCAAGGTTGAGACCTTCTCTAGTGATTCCAAACACCTGGGTAAGAACTCTGTGCAGATCAGCAAATTGTCCAAGTAAGGAAACATGTGAATGACAGGATCATACAGTGGGCCATTACTGGGACAAGGTACTTGGTAAATACTTGAGGTGCAGTGGTCAGCCCAAATGGCAATGCAGAGAACTGATGGTGCAAACCAGACAATCTCAGATATCTCGAACTGATGAGCAATGAGAATTTGATGATATGCATCCTTCAAGTCCAAGGTTACGATGAAGCAGTAGTCCAGCAAAAGAGGAAGCACTGCAACTCTGTGAGCATCTTGACAAAAGTATTCAGAAAGAATGTGTCCAATGCTGGTCTCCTTGACGGCTCTTTTTTGGGAACGAGGAAAATTCTGGATTGGAAACCTTTCATTTTTTCCAAAAGAAGGACCAGTTCTATGACCCCCCCACCCCCACCCCGAGTCAAGCACTTGCTGGAGTATTGGAGGGAATAACAATGTCTGGTCCAGTGGTTGAGGGAGGACTCCCCTTGAATGGAGGCAGATGTTTTTCCACTGCCACCTGTAACCCCTGCTAAAGATGATGAGCACTCATTTGCTGGAAACCACTAATGGCCAGGCTGCGTCATTTAGAGATAACTTTCAAAGCAGGGCACAAGGAGAGTGACTTGAGAAAAACAGACACTGTGTCTCGGCAAAGTCGTAGTTTACAAGAAAGGGGTATCCTTTTGGGGAAAGGAACCCCTCGTTTGGTTTGGTGGAGTTCTCACCCTGCCATTTCTTTTTGACGTCTTGGTTTTTGTTCAGCTGGAACTTCTGCTTGTTAAGCCACCAAAAATTATCCTGCTTATTGGAAGAATACTTGGGAATATGGAACATTTTCAACACACTTTGCATCGGTTTACTTCTGTCATCCCAGTGTTTAAGGATCTGATTAGATGCTGTAACAAACACACGATCAGACTCAAACAGTGCATTCATAATTTAAATTTTTTTTTAAACATATCATGAAAGTTTTGGCTACATAACCAAGCATACCGCCTTATCACTATCAATGTCTTTGCATTTCTAGCAGCAGTACGGGCCCCGTCCAAGGCACTTTCTAATGCATGTTTAGACACTTGAGAAACAATGGAAACAATATCTTTAGCAAAGACATTTTTGCTCTGTATGTAATGATGCAGCAAACTGGTCTAAACTATACATACACTGCAACACAAACTTCCACACTTTAAAAGCTACCATGCTAGACTGTGCCAGCTTCTTTCACTGAGATTTTAGCCATTTGCCAAGTTTATTAGAAGGGACATAATTTGATGGACAATCTTCATATTGAAGAGATCGCTGCGTACACAGAAGCTAGGTCTGCAGATAAGGGGGCTAGGAGGCCAGGAATGGCCAAGCACACCTTTAAGTTCTTAAACAATTTTTTTTTAGGCAGACACATTCAGCAAAGGAGAATTGCAAGCTTTCTTGAAAGCATCCTCCAACACCTCGATTAATGAAGGGAAGTCATCACATCTGAGGCCTCTTCCTCCAATAGAGCAGAAGCCTTGTTGATCTGGGGGGGCAGCCGATGATTGTTCACAAATTAATACATCCCTAAATCTAGCCAGCATCTGGAGAGAAAAAAAAAACATAACATCTGTTTGGGTTTCCAAACTTGTTAATTCAAAAGGAAACTGACTGATTAGACTCATAGTTCCAAATCCTCAGATTCCTAATTCCCTTCAAAAACAGGATTCTTGGGTGGCTGAATGTAGGTGGGAGTGTCAGCATTGCACAAAGCTTGGGTTTGTACCCCGTAAATCAACTCTTTGAATAGGATGTAGCCACTGGACCAGCTCAGGTAGGTAGGGATGAGCGAAAATGCAAGTTACTGAAATCGATATTGTGAGATCGCGGTACAGTGAAGATCAGAAAATTTGCCCTTTCCGCACTGTAGTGCGATCTCGGAGTTGGAATATATTTTTAGGGGGGGGTGCAGCCCCCCACAATAGCGATTTCGATTACCTGCGTTTTTGCTCAGCCTAGCGTTCGAGATTTTGATTTTTCATCTACATAATACAGACCCGCACTATTAACACCACACACAAGCCTGTCCCTTGATTAAATTCAAGTCACCAAATCTGCAAGTTTTGGCTTTATTTCTCAAGTCAGTGATATAAACTGCAAAAGTTTCACCTGGCCTTTGGTCTCTTGTATAAGATAAGTGCCTCTCTAATGTAACATTTGTCTGTGGGTTGCACATTTCTCTAAATCTTCCCTTGATTCAGCCAGTCCTACAAAATGGCGGTTTTCCACTTCTCCTGCATATACTTCTGGTGCATATGCAAATTAATGCTCTCTTTCAATAGCCTGTGACCCAGATAAGTTAAGCAAAATGAATGCCCTTGTATGTGCATCTTTCTCAGAAAAAGCTGCTTGTATGAAAATATCATATTCCTGCTAGAATAATCTCCAATTATCTGCTACACTATGATCAAACACAAGTGGACTGGATCTGCATAATGCCTCTGCCAAATCAACACACAGTAGTAAAGGTTTTTGAAATTATGTATGAACATACACACAAAAATATATGCCAGAACTTTACGCCAGTACTTGTAATTATGCCCATAGCACAACAAACTCTGAAATAACTGCACTTTGCCAAATAAGTCTCCATAGCACAAGAACACTTTGAAATCACTGCACATTGTGAATCCACTCATCAGTGTAAGAAATACTTCAAAATAACTGTACTTTGTGAATAAACGGTACAGAGCAGAACCTTTCAAAATAGCTGTACTTTGTGAAATAACTCTGCACAGTGTAAGAAATGCTCTGAAAAGGGTGGCACTCTGCGAATAAATGCACACAGCACAAGAAACGTTTCGAAATGGCTGTACTTTTGACTGCACTTTGCAATATAACAGTACTTTGCACAAAGCAAACTCTTTGAAATAATTGCACCGTAATAAAGCACACACACTACAAACACTTTGCACACACTGAGATACTTCGAACAACTCTAGTTATGCTTTGATGGCTTCGGTCAATGCAAAATAGTAGTTTGTGCCCAAACATGGTCTTTTACTAAAAAACATGCAGTCTCCTTGCTCTTTGAGCTTATTTTGCCCTTTTTATTGTACTCATTATGACCTTTTAATCTCTTGTCATGCTCATTATACTTTTCTTGCGTCTGTTTTACTTTAAACATGCTCATTATACAAACCAAAGGCAATTCTGAGCCCCATATGAATATTTCTGCTAGTCTTATCAAATATTGTGGTTTCAAACATTTTGTTTAATTAATAATGCGGTTTGAGCCTTTCATGTAATTAATACATTCTGTGCTACTCATTTGATTAATAATGCATTTTGTGCCTTGCAAGTGCTCCGTTTCATTTTCTTTGCCAAATAAATCACTTGTGCAGTTTTTACCTTTTGCTCATTTCTGGCCCTTTTTCATTTGTCTGAGCTCTGTTTCACTCAACCTACTTAATCTGCCTTCACCTTCAACTCTGCACCTCATAGCTTGAAGAAGCTACTCTCATAATCCCAATTCTGACACCATGTCACCAGGGTTGCCAGATTTCATATCGGCATGGTAGGGACGACAAAAAAAAAAAAAAACCTCTTTAATGAAAGAAACTAAACACGGAGCTTCTCATGTTTAATGCAGAACTTTGCAGTTACGCATTCAACAGAAGTAGCTCCGTGTTTAGCGATTTTTGATTAGCCCGTATACCGGCATACAGGCCAATCAAAAATCGCTAAACACGGACCTACTTCTGTTTAATGCGGAACAGAAGAAGCTCCGTGTGTTTAGCGATTTTTGATTGGCCTGTATGCCAGGTATACGGGCCAATCAAAAAAAAAAAAAACCCAACAAAGCGGAGGCTGGCCGGGATTTAAACCGGCAGGGCGGGACTCGGGATCAGGCTGCTGATCTCGGGACAGTCCCGCCCAAATAGGGACGTCTGGCAACCCTGCATGTCGCTCATCTGGTCAGGATAAAACAGACAAACATTCATGGGTTCTGTTCAAGCAACTTTATTACACACAAACATCAGAAATGAGGTTTTGTAACTTAAACATAAAATAAAGTTATAAATGGACTGATTACCACACTCATACATGTTAACACTCTGGCTGTTCTCTCAAAATGGCACTGCAGCCTGCAAGTCCTCAGTATTTATATGCACTTGCTTACATCTGGAAATGCTTCTTAAAGGTACATACACACGCTCTGATCTACACCTGAACCAGACAATGGTTTAGCCCATGAAGACAACAATGGGGACTGGGAGGTAAAAGAAGGTGAGTGGCCAGATAGCCTGCCTAAGGCTACTGCAGACTCACAAGCCCTAGGATGAGGTATATTCCTTAATTTATTTTTATGTTTTTCAGATGCACAAGGGGTAGATGGTGGTAGGTGGGCACTGTATCAGAGTCCATCAAGTTAGGGGACAAAAAAAATAGCCAGATCAATACCAAATACTGGCTGCATAGTCAACCCAGTAAGACAGACAAATCCCACTATTTCCCCTTTAAATAGTGGTCTGACGTCCATTTCTGCAGATATACTGTTCTGAAAACTGCATTGAGTAAAATGCCAGTAGTTTCAATAACACACCTGAAAACATAAAATACAGGTCACAAAAGTCCCACAGTTTTAATAAAGAAAGACTATTTTTAGCCCTAAATGATAAGAAACAGCATAAACAGCCTTAGACAAGAAATAAAGTATAGCATGTGAAATATTCCTATCAGAGATGTTTAAGATACAAAATTGTTGCAAAGTCTGTGATGTAAACAAAAATTTTTTTTTAAATGCTGTAAACCTATGCAATCACAGCTAACAGTAGTAAACCCATAGAAAAAAACTGCAAAAACAGCAAGTTATCCAGTAATAACAAAGCTTTTACTCAATCGGAATAACAGAAGTGATTAACTCATGGCACTGGAAGCACAAGGCAATGAGAGGAACTGAACTTAAATGGCCTTATTAAAAAAAAACTCAGTTAAACATTCATTAATTGCCATAAAACCATTACAGGTTCATAGGTTAGTACTAAGCTAACTGCCTTGCAAGCCATTTTAAGCCTAGCCAATTATCCCTTGTGAGACTCAAACCCTGCACCTTGTGTTTGTAAATCAAACACCTTAACCATTAGGCCACTCTCCCAGATACAATGGTTAAAAACCGATAGAGACCAAACATTAGCTTAAAATAAACAATATAAAAAATATATATATATATATATATATATATATATATATATATATATATATATATATATATATATATATATATATATATATATACATATTTATTATACTACAGATAAAGTAACCCCCAAGTATAGGTTGGTACTAGGCTATCGACCCTAGGGCCTATACAAGCCTAGCCATAACAATTCCCTGGCTATTTCTTCCCACACTATTTACTTCCCTGGATCCCTGACTAGCAGGGTGACTGATGTGATCCCCGGGGTGAATTTCCTTTCTCCCATCCAAATATACAACCAATATATACCATCCAATATATACAAATTTCCATTAAAAAAAAAAAAAAAAGCCTGCCTAGGCTTAAAAAGGACCTTGTGGTCATTAGCCTAGTAAACACCTATGAACCCATCAGCAGAATACACTATTCAAAGTTGTTGTGTCTTTCGGCTTATCCCGGTTAGGGGTCGCCACAGCAGAATTCTGGTCCGCTAATGTTTAGTAGTGGATTTTTACGTGCCGAGTTACCAGCCCTGACGCACAACCTTCAACGACAGCACGCCCATTCACGCATGCCTCCACACAGAAGACGCTCTAGCTGAGAATCGAATGGGACAACGTCTTGCTGTGAGGCGACAACGCTACCGCAGCACCGGCAGAGGGAGGAAATAACCCAAAAGGGTTTCTTATCTGAGCTCAGCAGCTAAAGAGATCCAGAGTAAGAAGCAGTTTTCCAAGACATCATTTTTTTATTACAGCAGTAGAAAACTGAAAGGGTCCTGTCTGTGGGTTTGAAAGGCAATCTCTGTAGTGCAGGAGGATTGGTCCATCTCACCCACATACAGGCAGCGGACAGGACTTTGAGCTTTGGCAGACTGCCAGAGGAAGGGTAGCAAGGCCCTATTACCAATACGCCACTCAGGCAGTGTGTTAGCTGAACATCTTAGTTTCATACGGGAAATTGTGCTAATGAATACCAATGAATGATGCTAAAATACTGCTCATTTGCATTTCAAAGGAGGTCTGCAATGGGTGGGGATTACAAGATATTCAGAATTCTTTAGAAAGGTCTTTACAAGTAACTACAATTACTGTGTGCTGATCAGGGCTTAATAGGTCTGCCTGGGATTTTTTTTTTTTGGGCGCATTTTGTATGCCTTCCAGTATAGCTGCTCTCGAAGGATGTTCCTATATATTCAGTTTATACTGGCATCATCAGTACCATCATCCCAGCCTGGAACCAAATCAGTAGCAAGCTGGGAAGGGGAGACGGGTTGGAGCGGAGCAGCCCCCAGCATCGTGTACTCTACCCTGCATGCCACAGGATTTTTTTTTGTATGCACTAACTGGGCAAAGCCATTGCCTACACTCACAGACACAAACACATACACACCACTGCACATTATTTCAGTTATCTCCGACCCCTGTCACCAATGACAAAATGCTAACGACAATGTACTATGCAAATATAGCATTATCCCCACAGAAAAGTGTTAGACCAACAGCAGTAATCATCCTCCCTCCATGGAATAAGTTGGCAAAAATCCATGCCTTCCCACCCAGTCTCCTCCACCACCAAAGACTCTAGTTAAACTCTGGAAGGGTCACAGTCAGGGTTCCATTCTCCTACACCACAGATCTGGGGCTGCCTTGGAATGTTTTAGGAAACAATTGCATACTTTATTTTTTACTAAAAGATGTTTGAAACATGCAATATAGAACGCCCACAGAGCAATCTAAGCATTGTGTTGCTTGAATTATGTGATCTAGTTTAAACAGATGTGTCAGAACTGATTCTTGCAGATAGTAAACTTTAAATATTATTTCTATGCATATGAAAAAGTATCACAATCCCAAAATATTTCATGCCTGCATTGATTTAAGTTCGACTATGACATGTATACTTTGCCAAGGAACAGCCTGCTGTATCGCCCAATATATCTTTATGATTATTTTTGCTAAGATATTTGCAGTAGGAATTATTTGATCCCAACAGTCTGGCTGCTGACTTTGTTACCAGATATATGTTAAACTATCTTTAAGCAAGATGTTCATCATACTGATCACTGCTGCAGTAGACTTAGTTATATGGGTTATATTTTGCCAAGGATATAACAAGCTGGCCAGCTTCCAAAGCTTCAGGGCACTTTCTGTGCATCCAAACTGTCAAGCAGCTCGAGTTGTACTCACTTAAAGATAGGTTTTGGTCACAAAGCCCTTCAGATCATTACTGCAGCAGAAGAGTAGGCTTTTAAGGATCAACGGTTGGCTTGTGCTTTCCTTTGCTGGGCAGAGAAGTTCCCTCTGGGGGAAAAAAACTTCCATTTTCTTAAATTTGTTGATGTTTTACTGCTTACATCTTCAGGAAAGTTGTGTTAATGCTAAGAGTGCTGTGTTTAACGGACTGTCTAAAGACTGTAATGTACTTTTAAATAGAACACTGTAAACTAACAGAAAATATTTTTTTCTGTGAAGAAATTGTGTTTATTTTTCTTTTGTGGGGCAGGCATAGTATATTGAAGAGCATTTTACCATCTACCGTGTGGTAGATGTAATTTCTGTCAATTTATTAATGAAGACAGCAACTTTTTACATCCTGATATGCTTGTCACTTATGAAATAAATGTGGAGGCTGACTGCATGACCACTAATGTGGTATATTTGGCCACCTGTCAGATCTGCTCCCACTTTTATGTTGGGAAAACCAACCGATCATTAAGGGACAGAATGAGGAACCATATATCATAAGGGAAGGGTTCACCTTATAATGCCCTAGCGAACACGCCACAAACTTTGCAGGAAGATCGCACTTTTTTTGTTTTAGAAGTACTGAACTATAGTTCCAGGCATAGTATATTGAAGAGCATTTTTGGCCACCTGTCAGATCTGCTCCCACTTTTATGTTGGGAAAACCAACCGATCATTAAGGGACAGAATGAGGGAACACATCTATCACATAAGGAAGGGTTCACCTTATAATGCCCTAGCGAAACACGTCAAACTTGCAGGAAGATCGCACTGTTTTTGTTTTAGAGTACTTGAAACTATAGTTCCAGCAATAAGAGGCGGTGATATTAGGACGCATACAGAGAACAAGGAATGTGACTGGATAGTTCGGCGGCTTAGGGCAGATAAAGGATCTGGCCTCAATGATAGAGCCTCGATAAAACCGAGACTAAGAACACGTAGGAATATTAAATAGATTGTATCTGCTTTCTCCAGTGACATCTGTACTACTATTTTACCTTATTCCCCCCCCCCCCTTCAATACTCACTTTCATTTATGACATTTCTCACATAGGTTCGCTATTTTTCATGTCATTCCATTTGAAATGTAGTTGACTAGGATTTTTTGTATCCTTAGGATAGGCATTGTTTGAGTATTTAATATTCATTTGATTTGTGATTTCAGGACATATATTTTGTATATTCAACTGGTTATTCACTACATGCATTCTTATTGTATTTACTTGTTTGACCACTAGAGGTGATCATACAATAGAACCAGTTTATGTTCTTTTCATTGTAATCACTTGTTTGACCACTAGAGAATTTAGCTTTTTTCTCCCCCCCCCCCCTTCAACACTCACTTTTACCCATGATATTTCTTATGTAGGTTATATATATTTTTCATGTCATTTCATTTGGAAATGTAGTTGACTGGGATTTTCTGTATTTTCAGGACAGGCATTGTTTGAGCATTTAACATCTATTTGATTTGTGATTTTATGATGTATATCCAACTTGTTATTCATTCATTATATGTATCCTCATTGTAATTACTTGTTTGACAGTATACTAGAGGTGATCATACAAAAGAATCAGTTTATGTTTTCTTCATTGTAATTACTTGTTTGACCACTAGAGGTGATCATATAAAAGAACCATTTTAAGTTTTTATTTATTTTAACTTAGATCTGAAGAAGCTGTGTTAACAGTGAAAACGCTCATCTTTAAATAAATACTCATTCTTTTTACATAGTTGGTCTTGATATACTCTTCATTTTTTGGACCTGTTTTGCTCCTGCAACCTCCAACTTGATTTTACTTCTAAGTGCTTTTTAAACTGGGTGACAGGCAGCATTCATCTGGTGTATTCAGTGGTGTGCTGTTTTAAGTTTACTTATTTATTGTGTTTATACACCACTGACGACCGGAGCAGTTCCATAAAGCCTCTATCATGGCAGATATCGAATTGGATTATATACCACGAGGTGAACACCAGCGGAATATTCACATGGTTAATGAAGACTTGCAAAAAAGGATGCGGCAGTATTTAGCTGGTACAGTGACAGCCCCTTGGACCTCTGACTGTCTGGCGACCAGTGATGACATCGATGGTAATACAACAGATACAAAGAGGTTGTATGAACTGCTTGATGGAATGGAGAAAAGTTTTTTGAAACTGAAGCGCTTACAGGTACAGCGCCTGCATTTTCAGTTTTGTATAGACAAAGTACAGTTTTGTACCTACCATAAATGTAGATGTCCGAACTGGATAGCATCTGCAGTCATAACAAGTGGGTTGTCCTGTCGTCAGGCAGCCCTGCAGTCGGCCGGATTCCAAAGTCCGGGTCCGGCTTCGGCTGATGTCGCACTCCACCCGACGTCATCACTGTTGGTCTTCGGGTATAAAAGCATCAGCCGACGCCATTTTCCTCAGTGTTTCTTGCCCCAGATGCCAGTAGCCCTCTTGCAGGCTAAAAATTTGGATAGATGCCAATGTTTCCAAATAGATAGAGGTAAACACAGCAATAAGCATATATGTACATATATATAAACAAATACACCATAAAAGACTCCCCCCCAACAGCTAGCTATTAGGAGGGTAAACACCCTAGGAGTACCACAGAGGGGAAGGAGGGAGGGTAATCCTGACTGCAGATGCTATCCAGTTCGGACATCTACATTTATGGTAGGTACAAAACTGTACTATGTCCTTCATGGATGCATCTGCAGTCATAACAAGTGGGTAGAATACCATAGCCAACTAGGGAGGAGGATAAAAGTAGATTATGGTGTGTTTAGGATCCCTTGCAGTACAGCAGTGGCAAACCCTGCTCGGGATCTGGAATATAGAGGCAAATTATAATGCTTGGCAAATGTATGCACGGAGGTCCAAGTAGCCGCCTCAATAATGTCTTTGGTTGCCACTCCTCGTAAGAAGGCTGTGGTAGTGGCTGTTGCCCTTGTAGAATGAGGTCTTATGTTCTGTGGAATTGGTTTTCCATGGAAGGAGTAATAGTATCGTATGCAATTTCCTATCCATTTGGAGATTGTCTGTTTGGAAATAGCTTTTCCTTCCCTTCCTGTTGCATAGGCTACAAAAAGTTGGTCAGTCTTTCTGCTATTTTTTGTTCTGTCCAAGTAGTAGCGTAGCTGTCTATGTACATGCAAGGTATGCAGTATTCTTTGGCCTCTGTTTTGTGGGTTGGGAAAGAAGGTAGGTAGGTGGATTGCCTGGTTTAAAGACACTCTGGATACCACCTTGGGCATAAATGTAGGATTAGTCCTCATGGACACTCTATCTTGGTGGAAGATTAGGAAGGGTTGCACTGCCATTAAGGCCTGTAGTTCTGAAACCCTCCTTGCTGAAGTAATTGCCAGTAGGAAAGCAGTTTTCCATGACAGGTGTTGTAGGTCTGCTGTTGCTGCTGGTTCAAAGGGTGATAGTGTCAACTTTTCTAGCACAAAGTTTAAATCCCAAGCTGGTAATGGTGGTTTCCTTGGAGGTTTTACATTCTTGATTCCTCTGAGGAACTGCCTGAGCAAAGGGTGCGAAAAACAGGTGGATCAAAGCTGTATTCTGCTGAAATAGCTGATGCATGTATCTTGATGGAGGAGTAGGACAGGCCTGAATGAAGAAGTTCGGCCAGATACTCCAGAATGTTAGGCATATCTATGTTTGACACATCTTTTCCTCTTTCTGTACTCCAAATGACAAACCTTTTCCATTTTCCAGCATAGTTCCTTCTTGTTGAAGGTCTGCGTGCTTCAAGAATAATGTCTTTAACTCTTTGGGAAAGTTCTGGATTAGCTGCTGCTATGTGATGTTCCATGCAGTCAGTTGCAGCGTTTTTAGGTTTGGATGTATGATGCTGTAGTTGTTCTGAGTTAACATCAAAGGCATCAGGGGTATTGTCCACATATTGTTCCGAGACATGCTCTTCAGTAGTGGGTACCAGTGTTGTCTTGGCCAGTTTGGAGCTATCAGGATTATCCTTGGACGTTCTTCCTTGATTTTTAGTAGTACCTTGTGTATCAAAGGAAGAGGTGGGAATGCATATGCTGTTAGGCCTTTCCAGTTGAAGGAGAGTGAGTCCACTTTCCATGCTAGTGGGTGGAATGTCCTTGTGCAGAATTTTTGAGCTGGTGATTGACAGGTGATGCGAATAGATCTATCTGTGGAAGTTCCCAGTTCTTCGAGATGGTCTTGAAGATGTCCGGGTGCACCTTCCATTGGTGGGCATCCAAGTGGTTCTGCTTAATATGTCTGCTAGAGTATTGTCTTTCCCGGTACAAATATTGCCTGTAACTGAATGTTGTAGCTGAGTGCCAGGGTCCACAGCTCCAAGGTCATTCTGCATAGGGGTATGAATGAGTGCCTCCCTGTTTGTTGATGTACCACATGACTGTGGTGTTGTCTGTCCTTATCATCAACTGGCCCTCTTTGAGAAATGGTTTGAACTTTTGGATTGCCAGTTTTACTGCCAGCATTTCTTTTAGATTGATGTGTAGGTGAAGTTGATCCTGTGTCCACAATCCTTGCACGCATTTGTCCAGCATGTGGGCCCCCATCCTAGGTCTGAAGCGCCTGTTGTGATGGTCTGGCTTGGTTGACATCTGCGAAAGGGTAGGCCTGGGTTTGACTGGCATGCCTGAGCCCACCATAGGAACTCCTGTTTTAAGCATGGAATTAGTGGGATTTCTGTTTCTAGACTGTGTCTGTGTTGGGACCATAAATTCTTTAGGTACCACTGTAGTTTCCTCATATGTAGTCTGGCAAATGGGACCAAGATTATGCATGATGCCATGAAGCCCAAGGCCTGCAGAACTTTTCTTGCTGTTAACTTGTTCAGTCTTGTTAGTGCCAAGAAGTAAAGAGGAAGTTCTTTTGTTTTTCTGTAGTCAGGAATGCCATTTGTTGTACTGTGTCCAATTCCGCCCAAGAATGTCCTTGTTTGGGATGGTATCAGCCTTGACTTTTGTAAATTGACTGTGTATCCCAGTCCTTGTAGCAAGTAAATGACCCTTTGTAAATCTGTTGTCAGCTTGCTTTTGTTGTCCCTTGTAGCAGGCAGTCGCCCAGGTATGGGTAAATTTGAATTCCTGTAGTCTGCAATGGGCGATTACTGATGCCAGGCATTTTGTGAATACTCTGGGCGCAGTAGATAAGCCAAAGGGCAATGCTGAGAATTGATAGTGCTCTGATCCTGCAAGAAATCTGAGGTATCTTCTGCAGATTGGTCGAATGGGGACGTGCAGGTATGCCTCCTTGAGATCTAGAGTTACCAGCCAAGACTCCTTGCCCAGCATGGGAAGAAGTTGCTGTAGGGTCAGCATTTTGAATTTTGGGACAATGATGTATGTATTTAAGGTGGACAGGTCGAGAATTGGTCTCCAACTTTTTCCTTTCTTGGAACTAGGAATAGTCTGGAGTAGAACCCTTTCCTTGTTCTGCTGTTGGCACTCTTTCCACAGCTCTCATGTTTGCTAACTCCATTATCTGGCGTAGAGCCTCTGTTTTTTGATTTGGAGGTAGATTCGGCATTCCTCTTTTGACTGGTAAAGTGTGGAAGTGAAACCGGTAACCTTGATCTATGGTTTGTAAAATCCACTTGTCTTTTGTTATGTAGTGCCAGTTCTTTGAAAACAAGGTTAACTTTCCGCCTAGAGGAGCTGCTATTTGTTCCCTGGTAGGCGGATTTAGGATTAAGTCACTGTGGTTGTGCTGATGTAGTGGCAGTGGCTGTGTCTGTGCCTCTGTTGTTACCTTGCCACTGTCGTCCTCTGTAGGCACCTCCTCTGGATTGGTTTCTGCCTCTGGAACGTCTATTCCTGCCCCTTTGAAATTTTGTGGAGTCAGGAAAGGACCAATTTTTGACAGGCCAGTTCCTGCTAAACCTTGGGGGTTGAACCTGCAAGAAATCTTTAACAGTTTGAACAGATTTTGCCTTTTCTTCCATTTTCTTCATAACCTGCTGGGGAGGTGTACCAAACAAACTTGTCTTGTCCATAGGAGCATCTAGCAACTTAGCTTTAACATGATCCGGTAAAGCTTGTTCCTTTAGCCATGCATGCCTTCTTATCACTGTGCCTGTCATGGCTGATCTAAATGAAGCCTCCAGTGCATCATAGCCACATTTTAAGGAATGGTTGCTAACCTGTTGTATGTTATTTACCATCTCTAATACATATTTCTTATCAAGAGATTCATCAGTGGTTAGTTTTTAGTTAACTGATCAAGCATAAACTCTTGGTATTGTATCATGTGAAACTGACAGTTTAAAGCTCTAGCTGAGAGAGTAGCTGAAGTGTAGACCTTTTACCCCATCTGTCTAGTGACCTTGCTTCCCTTTCAGAAGGAATAGGGTTTTAGCTGTGGTCGCTGCTACTGCCTTGGGACCCTGGGATATAGTTTCTGGGTCTGCAAGTGGGGCCTTGTAAAGGTGGTGATGAGTATTTGGCACCCTGTAAAATCTGTCTGGTTTGGCAGGGGCTGGGGTAAAGAATCTGGAGCGGAGCAAACATCATTGAAAGCATCATCCACCACAGAGAGAACAGGAGGTATAGCTAAGGGCCTGTGCTGTGGGAGGTGCAGAAAGGTCCTAAGTCTTTTTCTGGAGTCTGAAAAATCCTGTTGCTGCCATTGAAACTGTTCTCGATGGCATGCAAGGTTTCCCAAAGGAGAATTCTTCTGGTGGGGAAGCAGCTGGAATGGATTCTTCAGCATCAGAATCTTCAAAATTGGAGAAGGGAGCCTCAGGCTGGTCAGTTATGTCTGATTCATCAGCAGAATCATCAGAAGACACTGGCTCACGGCGCTCTGCCCTAGGTCTCTTCTCTGGGGGCTGAGAGGCCCTGTCTGGGTGAGATTGAGATCCTCTAATTAAAGAAATTAAATGTTGGGCCAAAGAACGCATTTGAGAACTAGAAGAGGGCCTGGATGTGGGGGGTTTAACAGGCACTGTTTTAGTAGTCTTGGCTGCTTTAGCCCTGGCGAAGGCCTTAATGGACATGGCGGCTGGAGGCCTAGCAGCACCACGTGCTGGGGTAGAGACATCCAAGGGGATGGTGTCTGATAAGTCAACCACCGTAGTGGGTAAAATTTCTGAGGTCGATTCAAGAGTTGTAGCAGGGGCCTCAGTTGTAAGAATAGGTTCAGCTGTACTTTGAGCAGTTTTCTCGGTTTCGCCGAAACCGAGACACTCATGTTTGCTTTACCGTGGTTTCGGCCGAAACCGCGGACCGCAAGTGTCGGTCTTTATCTTTGCGTTTTTTGGGGGTAGTCGGAGGATCCGACGGCATAATGTACGCAAAAACAGAACCGAAAAACTGTTCTGCAAACTCCGACCGACGCCTAAGCGCTCGTCGGTTGAAAGAGGCACAGGCCGAACAGGCTGCTACGTCGTGGGCTGGGCCTAAACAAGGCAGACAGTAAGAGTGGAAATCTTTATGAGGTATTTGTTTCCCACAGGTTAAACAATTGTTAACTTTTTCTGACATCGGCTGAGGCAAGAAAGAGTCCCCAACGGGGTACTTAGCTTTAGAAGTCTTCGAAGTAGTATTCGGTAGAAGTAATCTCTGGATCCGACCGACCGGCACTTGCGAACAGCTTCTGCTTCGGGCGCCACGCGGCAAGAAAGACTGAGGAAAATGGCGTCGGCTGATGCTTTTATACCCGAAGACCAACAGTGATGACGTCGGGTGGAGTGCGACATCAGCCGAATCCGGCCGACTGCAGGGCTGCCTGACGACAGGACAACCCACTTGTTATGACTGCAGATGCATCCATGAAGGACATCAACATAATTCCACGAGGTCTGAGGGTTTTCAACATGCCTAGCCAGGGTAAGGACTATCCGGACCTACTCACAGCATGGCAGAAATTGAATATTGGCTTCAGCTATCAATATCTGCAGTTGTTGGTGGATTTTTTCAAACCGGAAGAGGCTGCACTTATTGAAGACATTAATGGTAAACAGCAGGTACTTTTTCAAGACTTTACAGCTGGTATTGTAGACCCACTTATTGAGAATTTATTAGATAGCGTTAATGCCTTTGAACGCAAGCTTTTCCAACAGAAAAAGAACAAAATAATCAGAGACTTTAAAGATTTTAGACTGGGCCATATCTTCACTTGGCCCAGATATGGACAAAATGATTTGAACAGTACAAATACTAACAGTAAAGCTGGTGTGAACAGTGCCAATACCAATAGCAATATTGGCGTGGACATTAATTCTAGAAATGGTATGAGACAGACTAGATGGTAATAATTTGTATACTCCTTTGCATAGGCAACAGTTTTGTAACACCAATGCATGTTCTATTGTGTTGAATGGCCTGAATAAGTGTATTTCTAAAGATTCTGTAGATGAGGCTCAATCTAACGGGGAGGTGATTATCACATCCCCTGCTCAGAATGATCGGCCGGAACACATTGGAATATTAGATATCAGGCCGAATGACAATAGTGACAGGAAAAATACAGACTCTGACAATGCAATATGCTCTACCACTGACTCAGTGGATGTCATCCATATCATACATCCGAGTGTAAGTGAGACCAATAATTTATATCCTGCAGTCAAGATTGTAAAGGATAAACCTTGCCTACTTACTGATTCTGTGGTTAGACCTAAAGTTAGGAAGAATGTGGGGGATGTTAGTCTGGATGCCAATCCACAGGTGTCTTTTCCCCTGCCAATTCGACTGGAGAAAGGCCCGAGAAGGGCAAGGTCTATGAGTCGTGGCAGGCAGAAAAGGAAACTCTCAGGGGAGTTTCAACAGAACCACACTTTGAAAAAGATGTGGAACAGAACAGACAAAACATAGTACACAATCTATCTGATGTTGCACTCTCACAAGATGATTTCAACTTATTGAGAAAAGGGCTTAGCTTTATACCCAAAACACACAGTAAGTTAACAGATACAATTATTGACTTGAAACTTTATTGCAGGAATGTAATGCTGAAACTCCATTTTGGAGGTTCTGATACTACAGCATATTCAAAGGATGCATTAGTGTTTAAAAAATTAAGTTCATCATCCACTTGTTGAAGCCTATTTTAGGCTCACAGAAGATGAGATATACAACTACTACAATCGAACCAAATCAGGTAGGATTTTAAGAAAATATGACAATTTAACATACCAAGAGAGGCAGAGTCTTAAGAGACTAAAACAGGACCATATCATCATTATTAGACCTGCTGATAAAGGTGGTTGTATTGTAGTGATGAATACCCTACACTACTATGATTCTATGTCTAGTATGCTGCATGCTAAATTTTATAAAGAGACTGAGTTATCAGCAGTAAAAGAAGTCATTTTATATGTACATAACATCCTATCAGACATTCATAAGAGTGGTTTGATTGATCGTGATTTACATGAATACCTTCTAGTGAAAATACCTTTGATTCCAGTTATACATGGCCTGCCGAAATTACATAAGAATGCCAGTGACACACCCATGAGACCAATTGTCTCTGGCCGTGGATGGGTCACTGAGCATATCTCTGTATACATAGAGAAACATCTGAGGCAAGTACTGAACAAGAATAAGTTTGTATTGAGGGACTCCAAACAGTTCTTAATAGAACTATATGATTGTTTTAACTGTAATGGCATCACTGATGAATATATGTTCGTCACCCTTGATATACAATCACTCTTTACGGTCATTCCGAACACCTTAGGACTTACGTTTATTTCTGAATATCTTAAGGAACATAGTGAGTACGACATAGTGAAGATTGATTTATTGGTATACTTCCTGGAACTAGTATTGGAAAACAATTTTTTTGTTTTCAATGACATCATATACAAACAGGTAGATGGCATAGCTATGGGCACTTCCTGTGCCAATAGCTACGCCAACATGTTCCTTGCACATTGGGAAAAGCATATCTTGTTCTGTGAGACATTATTTAAAGAACACGTTAAGTTCTATCGACGTTTTGTCAATGATGTGTTTGTGATATGGAATGGCACTTTAGAACAACTTCAATTGATGCACACTATCATGAATAATTTAATTGACTGTCTCAAATTTACAATGCAATTTTCATATAACAGAATTGAATTCCTGGATTTGTATATTGAAAAACTTCCAAATGGTCTTATTAATACAGGAGTGTACAGGAAACCATGTCATGTTAATACCCTGCTCATGAGATCGAGTATGCACCCTCCTTTTGTATTCAGGAATGTTATGGTAGGTCAGGCCATTAGAGCATCAAGGCTAAATCCTTTGGAGGCAGGCTTTGTATCTGAACTAGGGGACCTTAAAAGTAGACTTTTGCAGACAGGATACAATATTAATGAAATTGATCCTTCTCTGGAACGAGCCTTAGGACTACGTAACACCATAGCTACACCATATTTTGGACGTCACAGTTCCAACACCCAGGTGAATAGGAGCACATGTCATCTCATGTTAAGTTTTCAACATATTATTCATCAGATAATAATGAGATTAGAGATATCATCAATAAATATTGGTCCATCATGCATGTTGATCCTAAATTAAGAGTCATAGTTGGTGAAACTCCCAATTTTTTGTACAAGAATAAGAACAATCTTAAAAAGATGCTATGCTATCCTAAGTATGGAACAGTAAACAAAGTAGCAGGACATACTAAACCGTGTGGTAGATGTAATTTCTGTCAATTTATTAATGAAGACAGCAACTTTTTACATCCTGATATGCTTGTCACTTATGAAATAAATGTGGAGGCTGACTGCATGACCACTAATGTGGTATATTTGGCCACCTGTCAGATCTGCTCCCACTTTTGTTGGGAAAACCAATGATCCTTCAGAAGGGTCTCACAGAAACGGATAACTGGTGCCAGAGCCATGGCCTAAAGTTAAATGCCAAAAAATGCATAGTCATACCCTTCGGGAAAAACAAGGTTACCCCTAGCTACCAAATAGGTGGCAATCCACTGAGTACAGAAGAAGTTATCAGGGACCTGGGGACCCAGGTTGATAGTAGTCTATCATTTGACACCCATGTAGCTAAAGTAGTTAGGAAGACCTTCTACATTGCCCACCTTATCATGAAGGGATTCTCATCTAGATCAAGGGAGGTCATAGTCTCCCTATACTCATCACTCATCAGACCAATGATTGAGTACAATGCCCCATTCGGAATGTATCTGACCCGACACTTGCAGCAGCTGGAGGCCACAAAGTTCCTCACCAAAAGGATAAAGGGTCTCAAACATCTGTCCTATGCTGCCCGACTGAAAGAACTCCAGCTCTATTCAGTCGCACGCTTGCTCAGAGGTGACCTTTGCCTAACATACAAGGCCATGTCAAACCCAGATTTGATGAATATGCTTCACCTCAAAAATCTAGATCCGTCAGAGCCACAAGGGAGACTTAAACCTCGACACGGCTATTAATAGGACGTGCTGGAGGGATAGATTCATCACCCAAAGACTCCCTATGCTGTGGAATAAAATCCCGGTATATGTGAGGCAGAGCACCTTGCTGGCCTTGTTCAAGAGAAATCTTGACCAATGGATGGGAGATCGCAGATATACCCCAGGGATTACCTCAGTGTCACTGCTCAACAGAGGCACAGCAAAATAATGGGTATAGTTCCCCATACTAAAGGGGTGGCGTAAGCCACAAAACTATGGGCTAGGCTTGTAAATGCCCTCGGGCAGATAGCCTAGTATGAACCTATGAACCTATGAACCAACCGATCATTAAGGGACAGAATGAGGGAACACATCTATCACATAAGGAAGGGTTCACCTTATAATGCCCTAGCGAAACACGTCAATCTTGCAAGAAGATCGCACTGTTTTTGTTTTAGAGTACTTGAAACTATAGTTCCAGCAATAAGAGGCGGTGATATTAGGACGCATACAGAGAACAAGGAATGTGACTGGATAGTTCGGCTTAGGGCAGATAAAGGATCTGGCCTCAATGATAGAGCCTCGATAAAACCGAGACTAAGAACACGTAGGAATATTAAATAGATTGTATCTGCTTTCTCCAGTGACATCTGTAATAGTATTTTACCTTATTTTTCTCCCCCCCCCCAATACTCACTTTCATTTATGACATTTCTCACATAGGTTCGCTATTTTTCATGTCATTCCATTTGAAATGTAGTTGACTAGGATTTTTTTTTTTGTATCCTTAGGATAGGCATTGTTTGAGTATTTAATATTCATTTGATTTGTGATTTCAGGACATATATTTTGTATATTCAACTGGTTATTCATTACATGCATTCTTATTGTATTTACTTGTTTGACCACTAGAGGTGATCATACAACAGAACCAGTTTATGTTCTTTTCATTGTAATCACTTGTTTGACCACTAGAGAATTTAGTCCCCCCCCCCCCTTCAACACTCACTTTTATTCATGATATTTCTTATGTAGGTTATATATATTTTTCATGTCATTTCATTTGGAAATGTAGTTGACTGGGATTTTCTGTATGTTCAGGACAGGCATTGTTTGAGCATTTAACATCTATTTGATTTGTGATTTTATGATGTATATCCAACTTGTTATTCATTCATTATATGTATCCTCATTGTAATTACTTGTTTGACCACTAGAGGCGATCATACAAAAGAATCAGTTTATGTTTTTTTCATTGTAATTACTAGTTTGACCACTAGAGGTGATCATACAAAAGAATCAGTTTGTTTTTTTCATTGTAATTACTTGTTTGACCACTAGAGGTGATCATATAAAAGAACCATTTTAAGTTTTTATTTATTTTAACTTAGATCTGAAGAAGCTGTGTTAACAGTGAAAGCGCTCATCTTTAAATAAATACTCATTCTTTTTACATAGTTGGTCTTGAGATGCTCTTCATTTTTTGGACCTGTTTTGCTCCTGCAACCTCCAACTTGATTTAACTCTAGTTATGCTTTGATGGCTTTGGTCAATGCAAAATAGTAGTTTGTGCCCAAACATGGTCTTTTACTAAAAAACATGCAGTCTCCTTGCTCTTTGAGCTTATTTTGCCCTTTTTATTGTACTCATTATGACCTTTTAATCTCTTGTCATGCTCATTATACTTTTCTTGCGTCTGTTTTACTTTAAACATGCTCATTATATAAACCAAAGGCAATTCTGAGCCCCATAAGAATATTTCTGCTAGTCTTATCAAATATTGTGGTTTCAAACATTTTGTTTAATTAATAATGTGGTTTGTGCCTTTCATGTAATTAATACATTCTGTGCTACTCATTTGATTAATAATGCATTTTGTGCCTTGCAAGTGCTCCGTTTCATTTTCTTTGCCAAATAAATCACTTGTGCAGTTTTTACCTTTTGCTCATTTCTGGCCCTTTTTCATTTGTCTGAGCCCTGTTTCACTCAACCTACTTAATCTGCCTTCACCTTCAACTCTGCACCTCATAGCTTGAAGAAGCTACTCTCATAATCCCAATTCTTACACCATGTCACCAGGGTTGCCAGATTTCATATCGGCATGGTAGGGACGACAAAAAAAAAAAAAACCTCTTTAATGAAAGAAACTAAACACGGAGCTTCTCATGTTTAATGCAGAACTTTGCAGTTACGCATTCAACAGAAGTAGCTCCGTGTTTAGCGATTAGCCGTATACCGGCATACAGGCCAATCAAAAATCGCTAAACACGGACCTACTTCTGTTTAATGTGGAACAGAAGAAGCTCCGTGTTTAGCGAATTTTGATTGGCCTGTATGCCAGGTATACGGGCCAATCAAAAAAAAAAAAAAAAAAAAAACCAACAAAGCGGAGGCTGGCCGGGATTTAAACCGGCAGGGCGGGACTCGGGATCAGGCTGCTGATCTCGGGACAGTCCCGCCCAAATAGGGACGTCTGGCAACCCTGCATGTCGCTCATCTGGTCAGGATAAAACAGACAAACATTCATGGGTTCTGTTCAAGCAACTTTATTACACACAAACATCAGAAATGAGGTTTTGTAACTTAAACATAAAATAAAGTTATAAATGGACTGATTACCACACTCATACATGTTAACACTTTGGCTGTTCTCTCAAAATGGCACTGCAGCCTGCAAGTCCTCAGTATTTATATGCACTTGCTTACATCTGGAAATGCTTCTTAAAGGTACATACACACGCTCTGATCTACACCTGAACCAGACAATGGTTTAGCCCATGAAGACAACAATGGGGACTGGGAGGTAAAAGAAGGCGAGTGGCCAGATAGCCTGCCTAAGGCTACTGCAGACTCACAAGCCCTAGGATGAGGTATATTCCTTAATTTATTTTTATGTTTTTCAGATGCACAAGGGGTAGATGGTGGTAGGTGGGCACTGTATCAGAGTCCATCAAGTTAGGGGACAAAAAAAATAGCCAGATCAATACCAAATACTGGCTGCATAGTCAACCCAGTAAGACAGACAAATCCCACTATTTCCCCTTTAAATAGTGGTCTGACGTCCATTTCTGCAGATATACTGTTCTGAAAACTGCATTGAGTAAAATGCCAGTAGTTTCAATAACACACCTGAAAACATAAAATACAGGTCACAAAAGTCCCACAGTTTTAATAAAGAAAGGCTAGTTTTAGCCCTAAATGATAAGAAACAGCATAAACAGCCTTAGACAAGAAATAAAGTATAGCATGTGAAATATTCCTATCAGAGATGTTTAACATACAAAATTGTTGCCAAGTCTGTGATGGAAACAAAAAAAAAATTTTTAAATGCTGTTTTAGAGAAACACCGAGTTGTATTAGCACATAAAGTACATATAATTTTCTTTTGTTGTATGGAGTTTGTTTTAAAGAAGTGAGTGGTAAGCATTGAAACATTTACATCGACCAAACATGTTTGGTGGTGTTCAAGTAAGCAATAATGCCCAATAGGGTGTGTTAATTAATGCCCTGCCCATCTATGTATGGCTTAATGTGTAATTAATGCCCAACCAGGGGTGTTATGAGGCCCAGCGCTCCAGGTGGAGGGCCTTTACACCCCATGAAAGGGTGTTAATTACACATACACCCTGGAGGGTGGAAGGCCTTTACACCCCATGGAAGGGTGTTAATTACACATTAACACACACCCTGGAGGGCATTATTGCACTTAGAGAATGGACTGTCTGTAAAACTGTTGGGTTTCACTTGCTTATTTTTTTAAGTACTATATTATTATTTTTTATATATATTTTTGATGTCAAACTTTCTGTAGTATGTTAATGGTGTTGGTAGAAGCATTTTTCATCAAAAAATATAAAAAAAATAATATAGTAATTTAGTGAAACAACAGTTTGAGAGAGCCCATTGTCTCCCTGTCTGTCTGTCTGTCTGTCTGTCTCTCATATACATAGTCTATTCTGCTTACATACATACACACACTCTGTCTCCTCTGGTAAACTCACATTCACTCTCACAAGCATACCTCTCAACCTCTTGGCACAAAAAATCTGGACAAAACCAAAAATAATGGGGGATAAAGCCCCAAAATAGGGACAAATTTTAAATATTGCTCTTATATAAACTTAGAAGTTAATATAGAGCATTAAATACTTTTATGTGATGTAGTCTCCTAGATAATTGGATTATATGGGTTATTGATTGAGAGTTAATTGTAGGTGTGTAGGATGGGGGGTGAGAGTGTAGAGGGTGTGTAGGATGGTGGGGTGAGAGTGTAGAGGATTAGGTAGGTTCATGACTGGGGCAAGACTTTAGGTGTAGTCTTAGCTCTTTTTTGAAGTGCTTGGGATGGGGAGATGGTTCTTAATATGTGAGGTGAGTTTATTCCAGGTTTGGGCTACACTGCATTAATTTTCCAAAATATCTGTTAGGTTTATGGATGTCAAGGAGTTGTTGATTAGATGTGTGGAGATTGCGGTTTGGGGTGTAATAGGATACAACAGAGGAGAGAGAGAGGCATGAAGTAGGTTTGTATAGAACAGAATGTATGACTTGAAATTGAGACAGTAGGAGGAGTTGGGAGAATCCTACCCATTTAAGTGAGTTGAGTGCAAGGCAGTGGAGTGAGTTGTGAAATCTGACTACTTTGTGGTAAGTTTGGAGTTTAGATAAATATGTAGCATGAATGGAAGTGAGGAGAGGAGCTGCATAGAGAAGGGAGGGACGAAGGAGAGATTGAGCTAGGGAGAGTCTAGCATCTGAATTAAAATATTTCTTATTTTGATATAGTAGACCTAGTTTCTGGTGGGTTTTTTTTTTGATATTTTTTCTGAATATGCAGGTTAAATTTAAATTAATCATTGATAATTGTACCTAGGAGCTGTCAAGGAGTACAAGATCGCTGTCACTTTCTCTCACACAGTCTCCTCTGCTTTCATGCACTGATTCACTCAACACGCAGACAGAAGTGCTTTCAGAACACATTTTAGATATAGAAAATTAACTTTGAAAATAAATTGTTTATAAAGAGAAGATAACTAATTCTAAAAGTACAGTGAATAATTATAAGAAATGAGTGTTTCCTTGTTTAAATGGCTCTCTTTGAAATTTATAAAGAAGGGAGCAATAGAAAATTTTGCACATAGTATTAAAAAAAAAAAAAGATTAATGGTACTATAACTTGTAACATGGATAATGTGATATATCTTGCATGATATAAAGGCTGTAAAGCCTTCTATGGAAGTTAAACTAATTGTAAGCTAAAGAACAGAATTTGTAATAATCTGTCAGATGTAAGAAGATGAATTTCAATGAATGCTTTACTTAAATTTGTTAATTCTGAAGAAAGAAGACATCACTTTGCTTTCATGGCTATTCAGATAATCTGTCTCTCAGAGAGGAAAAGGAGATTTAGTGATTAAAACTAAAACTTTAGAATGTAGATGAATAAACTTCCTGCTGATGACGCCAGGTTTAAATGAGGCACTCAGCTTGAAACCAGTTATTACAACAGACATGTAAATGATTCTGTACCTTTTGTACACTAGATTTTTTCACTACGAGTCATGTGATTTTATTTATTTATTTTTTAGCCTTTTAAAGTGTACTGATTGCTTCCTCAGGTTAAACAGAATGAATCACAATGTCATGAAAGCATATAGTTTCTTTCTCTCTCTCTCTCTCTTTAAGATATATAATATATGTATTTTTTAGTCTTTTTAATTTATATACAAACACAATATTTGAGCTGATTTTTGCTGAGCTTTTATGTGTTGCCTGGCTTTTTATTGGTTTGTTTTTGAGAGTGAAGGCTAGAAGAGCAGCTGATGAAGCTAGAGGTGATGGAAATTAAGTGCCTTAGAAGGGTAGCAGGATGCACACTGTTGGACAGATGAAGAAAATAGGATGTCTGAGCAGAAATTAGTTCTAGCTGCAGAAAAGGTCAGAGAATAAATTACAAGGAAACCAGTATGTGGTGCAGGTAAACGGGCCCTCTAAAAACGCAAACAATAAAATCCATCGCAAAAGGAGGGACCAGACCACAGCAAATAAAATCATACAAAATTTAATCCATCAATCTTTGTTCTATATTGCTGGATTAAATTTTGTATGATTTTATTTGCTGTGGTCTGGTGCTTCCTTTTGCTTTAAATTTTAATTACAGTAGTTTGATCAGATGATGATTTTGGAGAATGGAAGCCCTCATTTCCAGTCCGTTTCATTTTTAAGAGATGGATGGCTTGTTTATGGGAAAACTGACTGTCTGGAATGACTGCTGAAGAAGATAGTAGAGTGGCACTGAATCGAGAGAGGTGGCGATAGTTGACATGGCACCTTGATACCATTAATGAATGATAGTTTTTCAGTGGATGAGCCAACTGAAAACATCCATTTTTAGGGGTGACCAAGAAGCACTGTTTGGCTATCACAGCGTTACTCCTCTGCATGAACTGTAAGACAGATGGGCTTTCTTTTTATTGAACAAATATATGTAGCACTAAGAAATTGCAGCTAGCAAAATATTTACAACCACTTGAAATGTAGAAGTTAAACATCATTGCCCTTCTCTCCATAAGTTTAGATGGATTTGTGCGACAGTTGAATGACAGTTGCTGCTTAATGCACTTTAGTGTTTGTCAAAACTGTGAGCTTTGGCCGGTTAAGACCTGCATGATATCAACTGGAATGCATAAGTGTAGCGAAGTAACTTTTATCTGCACTTTTTAAAGTAATTTGTTTGTGTTGCATTGAGCAATATCTAGCTAGAAGCTGACTGTTTTTTCAGTAGTGCTTGTGGTATTTTCAGTTGAGGCTTGTTAAAAACCTGCAGAGCCAGTGATAGGTGGGGGAAGTAGTGTTTTTTTTGTTTTTTTTTTTTTATCTGCTTTTACTGTATTTGTGTTTCTTCCTACTTTTATTTTGCTTTTGCGTCATCTTAAAAGTACTCAGTTGTATTTATTACTGCTTGGTGTAACTCACTCTAAGCCTTTTAGTTTAAGCACTTGGGCTTCAGACCAGTTGTTTTACATTAAGAAGGTTTGTGCTCTGCACTGTAGTGGCAGGACAGGTAGCTTACATCCTTCTAAGTTGGGAACTGCTGATTGAGGGCTCAGTGTCTGTTATTCTAAAAGTGTATTAGTTCTTGTTTAAGCACTTGGGCTTCAGGCCAGTTATTTTACATTAAGAAGGTTCGTGGTCTGCACTCTTGTGGGAGGAGAGGCTGGACTCTGCCCATCTGAGCTGGGAATTTCTGGTTAGAGGCTTATAGTGCCTGCATATTTGAACTGTTTCTTACTAAATTGGTACACCTTGTTTGCTGTAGCATAGACTAGATCCAGGCCTGCTGAATCTAGCTTTGTTTATATGCTTGTTTGCTTGTTATTTCCCTGAAACACTAATTCCACCTAAAACGCGGCTTTTTCAGCGCTTCTGTGGATCCCTAGTGACATCTGCATTGCTTACTCTACTTATTTCCTTGTTTCACTTGAAAGAAAGTTACTGTTTGTCATTTTTGCATTTAAGTTACCTGGCACTTGCTCACTAAAGCAATTATATAAGTCAGCACTAAAAAATTAAAAGCACTACACCCTCACAAACTCCCCTTGAGTACCTTGTTTCCCATTGCCCCTTTTTTTCAGTTATAAAGGAATTCCCAGTACTATTCTAGCATGTCCAAAGGTCAGTTGTCAATCTTCTCTCCAGTCCAGCTGGTGAATCTGGGAATCTTGAGGCAATGTTACAGCTGTCTCATGTACACAGACAACCCTCTCCTCCTCCCAACAAATTCCAGCACATGAGAGATGTAACCATATAGCCAAACTGGAGGCTAAGCTCTCTCAACTCAGTACTGGTGAAACCTGTCAGGAGGAGAAGGAAACCACACTCACTACAATTCCAGTCTCACATAGACCTACCACGACAGCAAACCAAACACATAAACACACAAAAACATACTCCGAGGCTCTAAATAAAAATCTGCCTAAGCAGCAGAGACCTCCAAAGCAGACACCCAAGCAACCACTACCCTAAAACAAAACACATGCAACACATAGCTCAGAAAGCCAGTCTGCCAAACAGTCACAGTCCTTAAGGCTAAACAACACACCTGATGCACTTGTAATAGGTGACTCTATCATCAGGCACACTGACGTCCCGCTCACCAGGCTGAAAAAGGAGAAGGTCACGGTGAGCTGCCTGTCGGGTGCTAGGATCCGCCACATAACACAAGCACTCAGGTCACTCCAAGGCAAGTACAAATATGACTCGGTCATTGTCCATGCTGGTGTGAATGACCTGAGACCTACCTCCCTGGACTACATGAAAAGAGACATAGAGGAGCTCTCTGAGCATGTGGCCCAGGCCGGTATGATCCTGACCTTGAGTAGCATCTTACCTTCACCAAGAATGATGCCACAATATGAAGACAAGATGATCAGTTTCAAGAATTGGCTTAAGTATTAGTGTCATTCAAAGGGGATCCAATGCCGATCAGCCTGGGATGACATGCTCGACAGGCCACGATGCTTCGCTAGGGAAGGCTTGCACCTGTCACCCCTGGGCTTTCGGATATTGGCAAAGGCTCTTGCTACCCCCATAGTGCCTTTTTTAGGCAAGGCTCATAAGACAAACCCACCTCCATAGGTATCACAAGGGATAAGAAACTGAGTAATGCTACTCAACGCCAGAAGTCTAAACCTCAAGATGCACGCACTCTAAACTCTCCTTAGCATGGAGAACATCGATGTCTGTGCAGTAACAGAAACCTGGTTCAAGGCTCCCGAGAGCACCCCAGCACTACCAGGTTATACCTCATACCATGCTTTTCAGCCCCAAAACTTGGACCGAACCAGAAAAGGAGGGGGAGTATCTATATTCGTCAAAGATGCCCACACCTCCAGGTTGGTGGCACAGCACGAAGCATCAGAGACTATCCATGTGCAACTAACAGTGGGTAAAACTGCCTTCCAGTTTATAGCCTGCTACAGACCACCCTCCCAAACCCAGGAACCCCACTTGGCCTTCCTGAGAACACTGGAAAATATGAAGGTCTCCCCAAACACCATTATATTGGGCGACTTCAACTACCCAAACATAGACTGGGAGCATTACTCTAGCTCCAACACCCTAGCTCAAAGGTTCCTAGAATTTATAAACTCAAATGCTATGGAACAACTTGTTACCACTCCCACAGGAGGGGAAAACATACTGGACCTGATCATCACCAACATGGGGGGACTATGCTCCAGACCAGAAGTGTATCCCTCACTGGTAAGATCAGATCATAAACTAATCTCACTGGATATTCACATCCCGACCCCACCCCCTGCCCAGAAAACCACAGTGAAAAACTTCTCTAAAGCAAATTTCACACTCCTCAAAACCGAGGTGGAATCCTTCAAAGCTCCTGGGCCTGTGGAAAATACGGCCCAGACCGCAGAATCCTTTATAAACGCATTCTATGAACACCTTCAGGAATGCATGGATCATGCAATCCCAAATAAAACCAAGACCCAATCCTCCAAAGGCAGACGTCCTGTCTGGTGGATCCCAGCCATAAACAAACTATACAATAGGAGGAGGAAGCTACTACATGATAGAGAAAAATCCCAAAAAGGGACGGCATCTCTGATCAGTGTTAGCAAAAAACTACGGGCACTCGTAAAATCGTCTAAGGCCAGCTTCGAGAGAAAAATTGCACAGGACACTAAGGATAATCACAATGCTTTCTTTAGTTATGTTAGGGACCTGGGTGGGAATTCCCAGATATGCTCAGAATTAGTCCAAAATGACAAAAAATACACCGAACCCACAGACATTGCCAACATCCTAGCTGACAGGTTCAACGCAACCCCCCCCCACCACCACCAAAAGGGCAAATATCTATCCCAGCAGAGTGCTGCCCCCCCCCGACATCTTAGATGCTCAGTTAAGAGCCGCCCTCTCCAAAGCAAAAAACACAGCATCAATGGGACCATACGGTGTCCCGGGCTGCGTCCTACATGAACTCCAAGAAGAGCTAAACCCAAACATAAAACTACTGTTCAATCTCAGCCTTACCACAGGATATGTACCCAAAGAGTGGCGTACAGCAACAGTGGTCCCTCTCCACAAAGGTGGTGCCTCAACGGATCCTGGAAACTATCGCCCCATAAGCCTGACTAGCTTGGTCTGCAAAGCTATGGAAAGGATCATCGTGGACCTCATAAAAAAAGATATTTGGGACCTACAGACACTGGGTCCTACCCAGTTCAGCTTTAAGGGCAGATTCTGCCTCTTAAACCTGGTCGATTTCTCTGAAACAGTCACCAAGGCCATTGACGAGGGGAAGGTGGTCCACACAGCCTACCTGGACCTCGCAAAAGCCTTCGATACAATACCCCGCTCGGGCATTTATAGATAAGCTCACCAGCTTAAATATAAACCCCTATGTCACTAGATGGGTTGCAAACTGACTGAAGGGCAGAACCCACATGGTTAGAATTGCTGGAGCCATGTCAGACTCCAAACCAGTTAGAAGTGGCGTCCCACAAGGCTCAGTCCTGGGACCTCTCCTGTTCAGTATATATTTCTCGGAGGTACAGGCCAACACGGAAGGACTGTGGCTGACCAAGTTCGCAGATGACTGCAAACTGGGCGCTATAATTGACTCTCCAGCCGACACAAGCATCCTCCAAAAGGGCCTCATAGAAACAGACAACTGGTGCCAGAGCCATGGCCTCAAGCTAAACGCCAAAAAGTGTATAGTCATCCCCTTTGGCAAAAACAAAGTGCCCACAAATTACCACATAGGTAGTAATCCATTAAGTACAGAAGAAGTAATTAGGGACCTGGGGACCCAAGTTGATAGCAATCTCTCATTTGACAACCACGTGGCCAAAGTGGTTAGAAAAACATTTTATATAGCCCACCTAATCATGAAGGGATTCGCATCTAGATCAGGGGAGGTCATTGTGCCTCTTTACTCATCCCTCATCAGGCCCATAATTTGAGTACAATGCCCCTTTTGGGATGTACCTTACCAGACACCTGCAGCAACTGGAAAGACCCCAAAAGTGCCTCACCAAGAGGATCAAAGGGCTCAAACAGATGCCATATGCTGCCAGGTTAAAGAAACTCCAGCTCTACTCAGTGGCATACCGCCTGCTCAGCTGCACCTCAGAAAATCCAAATCCCATCGAGCTATGCGCTCGAGAGACTTGAACCTCAGCACTGAAATAAATAGGACATGCTGGAGGGTAAGATTCATAACCCAGAGGCTCCCTTCACTCTGGAATAAAATCCCAGTCCAGGTTAGGCAGAGTCCCTCATTGACTCTCTTCAAGAGGAATCTTGATAAGTGGATGGGGGATTGTAGGTTTACCCTGGATATCTCTTCTGTGTCACTGTTAGACAGAGGCACGGTATACTAACCTCGAAAAAGGGCATAGCAAAATTAATTTAAAATGGGTGACGAAAGCCAAACACACTCTGACTAGGCGTATAAATGCCCTAGGGCAGATAGCCTAGTATGAACCTATTAGGCTGCTGGAATTCTGCCCCTCCATGTTTCTGCTAATTCATTTTTACTTTTAAATATTTATGGACCACTTTAATTTATTGCATACTACATTTTTGAGTCGTCCTGTTCACCATACGTAATAAAGTGAGTTTGTATTAGCGTCATAATGTTTTTGAAACCAATTCTGTGGGTGGGAGGCAGTGTTGCTAGGCTGACTTAACCCAGCAGATACATTAAAGTCCAGCACTGGATTGCAGGCTTTTAAGCCTGTTTTTATCTCCTCCTCCTGATGTCACTACATATATTACACAGTGTTGATAATGAGAGGAGTTTAGGCTGAGAGACATGGCTGCTTGAAATGAAAAGTAACGTAGGGGCTTGTTGTGAGCCCTTCCCACTCCTCCTGCTATAGTGATCTTGTGTAATTGGTTAGCGGTGTACAATGTATTAACCAGTTGTAAACGGAATCTCTCCTTTGTGAAATATTTGATTTAAATGGAGGAAAATACTTTTAACTACCCAGCTAAGGAAATCAGTATTCTCTTTGAGAGTTCTGCAGTCACTGAAAGCACAAAAGCAGCAAGAGCTTGCAAGTGGGTGAAGTGAAACAGCAGAAACAAGTCTTCTAGCCTGAAGATACGAGTCTCACTTCCTGGGAAGTGATGAGATCTAGTGCTGTTTTTCTCCACTGTTGAGCTACTAATTCAATTTAATATGTCAGTTTAGTTTACAGCCTTCTGTATGGTGAGTCACAGGCAGCCTATCTGTGCAGATTAGCATTGTTGTTGTTATGGTTTTCATATGTGCACAAGAGAGTAAATGGTTGTCTTCTTGGCAACAGGAAAACTTACTTGGTCACCGCATTACTTCCGTGCTACATACCATTTCACAAGGTAGTGATTAGTTGCATACTTGAGCTGTTGGGTTAGCTTTTGCCTACCCTACATCAACTTTATTACAAGCTGAGATAAGTACAAACTTGCAGTGTTATTAGATAGTACTGCATTTTTATTTTTTCTGTTTTTATTGTTTCATTGAATATTGTGTTAAAAATAGCACTACATTTATCTGCTTATTTGTTTGCTGAAAATTGTGAGCTCTCTCTCGCTCTCCTTTCTCTGTCTGCAGTTAAGGTTTCCCCACCCACTCTCCGTGTTCTTGTTGTGGTATTAATCTTGGCTTTGGAATTGACCACCCTTCCTCTAAATTTGCGTTTGAACACTCCTCCTGGGGCCATCTCATTTGTTCACTCAACCGAGTACAGTGCAATCATATTTTGATTTCAGACACTCCTACCATTCCCATCTGTTCAGCCCTATCCCAGCTATATCCTAGTCTAGTCTCATTAGCTCATCCTGCCTAATACAGAGAGAACATCTGAGTAGGCATACCCACTTAGGACGTGAACTTGTCTGATTTGAAGACTGCTGGAACAGGGCTCAGTTCTGAGGTTTTTTACTGGTTAATTGGGTTTGTTTGTTCTAATTTGTTCAAATCAGTTAGCTTGTTTTCTATTTTTATATATATATATATATATATATATATATATATATATATATATATATATCACATTGCACTTTATCTGCTTTATTTGTGTTTCTTCCTACATCACCTTATTTTGATTTTGCCTCTTCTTAAAAGTACTCAGTTGTGTTTGTTTATTCTGTTGCATTTATTACTGCTTGGTAGTAGCCTGATTAAATTGTAACTGCTATTCTAAGTCTTTTGGTTTTAAGCACTTGGGCTTCAGACCAGTTGTTTTAATTAAGAAGGTTTGTGGACTGCATTGTTGCAGGATAGGTAGCTTACATTCTTCTAAGTTGTGAATTGCTGATTTGAAGGCTCAGCGTCTGTTGTTCTAAAAGTGCATTAGTTCTGGTTTAAGCACTTGGGCTTCAGGCCAGTTATCTTACATTAAGAAGGTTTGCGGTCTGCACTCTTTTTGGAGGAGAGGCTACATTCTGCCCTTCTGAGCTGGGAATTTCTGGTTAAAGGCATATTGTGCCTGCTTATTTGATCTGTTTCTTTATGAAATCTGTGCACCTTGATTGCTGTAGCCCAGCAGTTAGTAGTTTATTGGCCATTTTAGGCTAATTTCTATCTCTCTCATTTCACTGCTATAAAAACCGCATTTGCGCAGTTTTGCGAGCTGGGCAGTGCCGGTTAGCTAGGGTTAAACTATTCCTGGCTCCACGAAGTTTACTTTTAAATTTTTCCCTTGGAACTAGACAAACTTTCAATTGAGCACTCAAAACCATTAATTTCACAGCCCTGCACTTGCTCAAAACTCATAGCAAGCACTAATTAACCCTAGCACTAGACCCCCTATACTGTCCAGAAGGACAAGGCTCTCTGGCTGATAGGGACGAATAATCAATAAACATCTCACTTTACTTATTCAGACATGTCCAAAGGGCAGTTTCAGGCGTACTGTCCAGTCCAACTTGTGAATCTGGGCATTTTGAGGCAATGTTATAACTGCCTCACGTACACAGACAACCCCCTCCTCCTACCACCAAACACTAATATATGCGAGAGATGCAATTATACAGCCAAACTGGAGGCAAAGCGCTCCCAACCCAAGACTTGAGCTGACAGTCAAGAGGAGAAGGGCAATACTTGCAACACACCACCAGTGTCACATAGACCTAATAAACCAACACCGGCAAATAACACACATGTATACATGAAAACATACTCGGAGACTCTAAATAAAAATCTGCAAAAGCAACAGAGACCTCCAAAGCAGACTTCCAAGCAACCTCCACAACCCATCACCAACCATGAATACCCAACACACTAGTAATAGGCGACTCTATAGTCAGGCACACTGATGTCCCACTAACTTAGCTTGACAAGGAGAAGGTTACAGTTAGCTGCCTGTCGGGTGCCAGGATCCGCCAAGTAACACAAGCACTCAGGTCAGTCCAGAACAAGTACAAATTCAACTCTTGTCATTGTCCATGTTGTTGTGAATGACCTGAGATGTACCTCCCTGGACTACATGAAAAGAGACATGGAAGAGCTCTCTGATCATGTATCCTTGGCCGGTATGACCCTGACCCTGAGTAGCATCCTGACCTCACCAAGAATGATGCCACAGTATAAAGAAAAAATGATCAAGTTTCTGGAGACCTTCAAAGGGGATCCAGTATCTGTCCTCCTGGGATGACCTGATCGATAAGCCACTTTGCTTTGCAACAGATGTCTTGCACCCTTAGGAATCCAAATTTGCCCCTGTGCCTTTTTGAAGGCCGCCCCACCCCCAAAAAATTGCACTAAAAAAACTGAGGGTTTTCCCCGCCTTAAACCCCAAAGAAACCCCCCCCTAAAGGCAAAATTCCCCTTTTTAAAACATCAGGATC